>NW_027499348.1:0-133094 GCF_021521415.1 Bidens hawaiensis
AAAGACAAGGTCAGAGCCTGTTTTTTATTTTGTTTTGATTATGTTTTTATGGATAATGGTTTGTAATGGATAATAGTAATTAGGTTGAAGAATCAGTGATCCTTAAGACAATTTCAAGGGGTAGCATAGGTGGATGGATCCTCTGTTTGTGGGGATGAAGCCTTTGGTGCCCCTGGCTTTTAGTTTCCTGCAATCAGTTAAACGGTTAGTAACAACTTACTTTAACACGGATGGATGGTCCATGTTTTAAATGGTGAAGTTCGGGTTAACTTTTGGTAACTTTAAGTATTTAATAAATATTATCTTTTGGTTATTTGCTCGTTATTTGTTACATTAAAAATTTGTTTGATTTAGCTTTAGCTTTATTGAAAGTTTCAAGAAATTAATTTTTAATAAAAATTTTAAGATAAAATATCCTTGTAATAATGATTTAGAGTCTTCAGATCCTTAAGCAAAAAATCTCTATAAGGATCTTAACCAAACAAATGTAAATTTGCAAATAGAAACCATACCATAAGGTCTAATTAGACCTAAGTTACCATGAGTGGTGACCCTTTCACGATCCTTGTAGAAATAAGTTAAGGATTTCGAATCCACAAGTCTTGATTCTCGTCATTCAACTTAGAACATCTGTCGTGAAGAACTTATAAGATTATTTAGGGTTAGACCCATCAAATTGGGGACAAGCCCATAAGATAAACTGGGGACAAGCCCGTGAACTAGGGAAAATCCCAAACTAGGGACTGGCCCAATGACTGGGGACAAGCCCAAACTAGGGATTGGCCCAATGATACGGATGTTAACTGGGGACTTGCCCAACCCGGGATTTAGCCCAAACGTGAGATAACATGAAATGTTATAAAACGGTGGTATGGTGCGTCTACCATAAATCGTAGGATCCTTCATATAGCCGAAGACAACGAAATTGTCAGCCACTAAGCGTGTACTGGTCCCGCTGGCCCGGACTATACGTTGGATAACATGCGCTCCAGGCGAGAGTGTAGAAACTCTAATTTATAAGAAATGTGAAAACCTATAAACCTTGGAAGATATGACCATCGGGGGGTCATACCTTAATCGTGGGCTAGGCCAAGGGAAATAGTAAAGTACCTTAAATGAAAAGGAGAGGTGGCCAACCTCTTGATCATTGAATATGTTACTAATATCCTACATTGTTACTTAATACTTTGAAAATATAAATGTTAAGAATATGTTATCTTAAATTAATAAAAATCTTAAACGGATAAGTGATTAGATAGATATTACCCATTTCGGGATCCTAGATCCTATAAGGATACTTTATCCTCAGAGGATACGTGATCCTGATCAGAAAAAGTACTTCTTGATGTGGATAGCATTCCAAGCTCTTGGTAACCTATTGCCTTCCATAGTGAGCAAATGATATGCCCCCTTTCCTGCTTCTGACTCGATTAGATAAGGGCCTTCCCACTTTGGTGCTAGCTTTCCACCTGCCGGATTGGTTGTATTCTGGAAGGCTTTCCTCAAGACTAGATCTCCTTCTAGAAATCTTCCGATCCTTATACTTTTGTTGTATGCCCTAGCTACCTTTATTGATAAGCTGCCATTCTGATATTGGCTAGGTCTCTGAGTTCTTTCACCGTATCCAAGTCTTCGAGAAGGATTTCTCTATAAGCGTCAGGATCACGGATGCTTGTTCTGGCTATATAACCAAAATCTCTGTAGGGATTACTGCTTCTGATCCAAACACCAATGAGAAGGGTGTTTGGCCTGTTGCATTCTTGGGGTTGTCCTGTCAGCCCAAACAACATAAGGTAGCTCTTCGGCCCACTTGCCTTTCTTGGATCCTAGTTTCTTCTTCAAATTGTTGATGATTATCTTGTTACTTGATTCCGCCTGGCCATTAGCTTGAGGATGCACTGGAGTAGAGGTAATCATCTTGATGCCCCAACTGTCACAAAAGTTAGTGGTTCTTTTTCCGATGAACTGGGAACCATTGTCACAAATAATTTCTGAAGGAATGCTAAATCTAGTAATAAAATTTTCTTTTAATGAAGGATATCACCTATTTTTCCCGGACTTGAACAAAAGCTTCTGCTTCTATCAACTTTGAAAACTAATAAGTCAATGCAAGCATGAATACTTTTCCTCCTGGTTCCTTAGGTAGCTTACCTACAATATCCATGCCCCACTTCATGAAAGGCCACGATGAGGATATAGGATACATAGGTTCTGCTGGTTGATGTTGGATGTTTCCATGCCTTTGGCAAGCATCACACTTCTTTGAGTATTCTATGGCGTCTCTCTTCATGGTTGGCTAGAAGTATTCTGTTCTTAGAATCCTAGAAAACAGAGCTCTACCTCCAGTGTGATTACCACAATCTCCTTCATGAAATTCTTTGAGTACCTCTTGAATTTCAGGATCCTCGATACACCTTAAGTATGGACCCGTAAGAGATTTCCTTTACAGAATATTATGTGTCTAAAATGTATTGTGATACCTTGAGTTTGAAAGACTTCGGATTCTCTGTATCTGGAATTTATCCATTTTGGATGTATTTTTTGATTGGGAGGATCCAGGATCCTTGGTTGTTTGAGGATGATGGATCCCAAAGTACGATTTGTTTGTCAGTTGTTATCTTCCCAACTTCTTGTTCTCCTATTGCTGGCGAGAGTATATGGATGATTGGAATCTTCGTGTCTTCTGGAAACTTCAAAGATGAGGCTAAATTTGCCAAAGCATCTGCCCAAACGTTCTCTTCCCTTGGTACCTGGTCAATACTAAAAAATTAGAAGGATTTTGCTAATTCCTTCACAACATCTGAATATTTGATTAGTTTTTCACCTTTAACAGCATATGAGCAATTAAAGTGGTTAGCTATCAGCAATGAATCTATATATACTTGAAGATACCTGATCCTCATGCATTGCGCTAATTGCAAACCTGCGATCAGAGCTTCGTATTATGCCTCATTATTTGTCGCTTGAAATTCACATGCTATAGACTGTGGTAATATGTCCCCTGTGGCGATTTCAGTAGGATACCTAATCCAGTTCCTCTTACATTGGAAGCTCCATATGTGAAGAGGATCCAAGGATCCTTGGTTTCTTCTAGTTGTTGGACCTCCAAGTCAGCTTCCTTTTGCATGTCACTACTGAAATCAGCCACAAAGTCTGCTAGTGCTTGCGATTTGATGGTTGTTCTAGGCTCATACTGAATTTCATATGCACTCAACTTCACTGCCCATTTAGCCATCCTTCCTGACAATTCTGATTGTGTAAGCACATTCTTACCAGGATAATTAGCTCTCAAAATAATAGTATGTGTTTCAAAGTAATGTCTTAATTTAATAGAAGCCATAATAAGTGCAAGAATTAATTTTTCTAAATGAGAATACTTGGCTTCCGCATCTAATAGACTTTTACTTACATAATAGACTGGATGCTGTTCACCTTTAGGATCCTTCACGAGGACTGCACATACTGCATTTCCTGAAACAGCTAGGTACAGATTTAAGGATTCTCCATCCACAGGCTTCATCAGAGCTGGTGCTAAGGATAAGCAATCCTTTAAGGCTTTAAGTGCAACTTCATACTTCTCCGTCAACTCAAACTTCTTATTCTTCCTGAGGATGTCATAGAAGTCTTTGCACTTCTCCGAGGATATGAAAATGAATCTGTTGAGACCGGCTATTCTCCCTGTCAATCTTTGGACATCCTTAGCATTCACAGGAGACTTCAAGTTGATGATGGCTTCTATCTGTTCGGGGCTCGCTTCTATTCCTTTTTTGGTCACCATGTATCCTAGGAACTTTCCAGCTTTGACACCAAAATGGCATTTTGTTGGATTCAGCTTCATATTGTACTGATCCAGGATGTTGAAAGCTTCTTTTAGATCTCTGAGATGATCCTCTGCCCTTTTTTATTTCGCCACCATGTCATCTATGTAGACCTCCATAGTCTTGCCTAACTGATCCTTAAACATCATGTTGACTAATCTTTGATATGTTGCCCCTGCATTTCTTAGTCTAAATGTCATAGCAATATAACAGTATATGCCGGTCGGAGTCATGAATGTTGTATCCTCTTGATCAGATGGTTCCATCTGAATTTGTTGAAATCCAGAGTAGGCATCTAAAAAGGTGAGCATCTCATGTCCTTCCGTTGCATCCACCATGGAATCTATATGTGGTAACGGGAAAGGATCCTTGGGGCATGCCTTGTTTAAATCAGTGATATCGACACACACCCTCCACTTTCCATTCATTTTAGAAACAACAACCACATTAGCTAACCATCGTGGATACTTAACCTCATTTTAGAAACAACATCTTCTTGTATTATCACGTTCCTCTCAGGAGTGAATTTCCTTCGCTTCTGATGGACGGGTTTAACAGATAAATCAAGGCATAACTTGTGTGTAATTACCTCCTTAGAAATACCTGTCATGTCTGAATGTTTGAAGGCAAACATGGACTTCCTTCGCATTAGGAAGGATATTATATCCTCCTCGATCTCATTAGGGATACTGGATCCTAGGAACACTTTCACATCTGGATCCTCGGAATCATAGGATACTTCTTTTATGTCTCGCTCCCGAGCTTCCAGCACGTCCCTAGGATGTTGCTGGGGTTGCTATGCTATCATCTGTTTAGCAGCTGGCTTCATCGATGAAGAATAGTAATTTTTGGCTTCAACTTGATCACGATCTATCCTTACAACTCCCCAAGGGGTCGGCTGTTTGATGCATTGATGGTAAGTAGAGGCTACTGCATTCATCCCATGTAGCCAAGGCCTGCCTAAATAACATTGCAACAAGATAGGTTATCAATAACACATAATTTTTGGTAAGAATTTAACCCTTCTGGAGATTAATGTCCCCCAATGTTTTCTTGGTCTCGTTGAAACCGACTAGTATCGACGTCTATGGGAAGATCTCCGAGTCTGGTATATTCATCTTCTGAAGCACATCGTGTTGGATGATATTGACCGAGCTTCCACCGTCGACTAGGATCCTGCGTACATAATGATTATCCATAAATAAAGTAACAATCAAACCGTCATGATGTGAAACCTGGATGTTTGATTTATCTTCTTCATCAAAGAAGATCCTTTTGCCAGTCGTCAAAGTGGTAGATATAACCGGTCGTTCCCCGTTATCCAACTTAGTCTCCTTGGCGAGCCTCTTAGCTACGGAGAAGGAAGTTCCACATATGTCTGAGCCACCAAAAATGAAGTTGATCACTTGAGTATCTGGTGAGGGCGGAATTGCTTTTTGAGGAACCTCTTTAGGATCCTGGATCCTCGATTCTTTTCTTATCAACAGTTCCTTAAAATGACTCTTGCTTAGGAGGTAACCAATTTCCCTCCTCAAGCTGATACAATCGTCCGTCATGTGGCCAAAATCCTTATGGAAAGCACACCATTTGGATATGTCTCTGAAGGCCGTTGACTTCTCGTTCTTTCGGGGCCACCTTACCTTCTGTCGTAGATTCTTCATGGCACAAATCAAGGCATGAGTATCCACAGAGAAGCAGTATTCAGAGATGCTGGGGTAATCTTCATTATCATCTTCTTCTTCAGCCACTCGGAAATTTTGATTGTTGAATTTGGAGTATGGCTTCGAGTTATTGTTTTTGAACGAGGATCCTTGCTTTTTGTCAGGATATTCTTACTTCGTTTGAGCCCTCAACCGTTCTAGGATCCTTTTGTCATCTTCCAGCTGTATGAACCTTATTGTTATGTTCCTTACTTCATCAAAAGACCTGCAAGGAGTCATCACAAGATCATCATAAAAGGGGAAGCCCCTCTGAAGTCCCATCTTGAATGCTTCAATAGCAGTAGCCATATCAAGATTGGGAATTTCCAGAGCTTCCCTTCAAACCTTGTAACAAAATCCCTAAGGGATTCATCATAAGATTGGATGACTTGGTATAAATCACTAGTTAAGTTCTCAAATTTCCTACTACAGGAAAATTGACTGTTAAACAAGTTAATTAAGTGAGAAAATGAAGTAACAGAGTAAGGAGGGAGACTTAGCAGCCATTTGAGCACAGATCCTGTTAGAGTGGATCCAAAACCCTTGCACAAACAAGCCTCCTTGAGCCACTCAGGAATTCGGTTGATTTCCATACTTTCCCTATTTGAGCGACATGTTCTTCAGGATCAGTGGTCCCGTCATAAGTCTTCATGTTGGGGGTCTGAAACCGCTTTGGTATTTCGGCATCATAGATAGGTGGAGCAAATCTGGATAATTTGTGACTCCCTTCAGGTATGTCAGGAATCGTCCGGACCACCCCTGGTACGCTGGATATCATATCCTTGAGCTTTTGCAGTTCCTTAGCCATAGCTTGGCTAATACCTTCATCCTGCATTGAACCACGGTTAACATTTAAGGATATAGGATCATGTGTGTTACCTCCTTGTAGGGTAAAGGTTGGTATTCCAGAAGAGTAGCTGAGGTATGATATCTCCTTCAGTAGATATAGTCTGCATGGGGATAATATCTCCTTCATGAACTTATCTCTGATGCTGAATTCCGGAGGATCCTTGATTCTGGAGGAAGGATCCTTGAGGCTGGAAGTTATAGGATCCTTGATAGCATAACCCAGAGGATCCTGGTTGAAGGATCCATGATCCTTGCTGAAAGATCGAGGATCCTTGTGTCTACTGACCTACTAATCCTAACTTGAGGATGGATGATCCTTGTTGAAAAGTTGAGGATCCTTGAACCTGTTGATCCATGGAGCTCGGGTTAAAGATAGATGATCCTTAGTGGAAAGTTGAGGGTTTGTGAGTCTGTAGATTCATGGCTCCCAGTTGAAGGATGGATGATCCATGAGTAGGTTGAGCTAAGGGTGCTGGAGTGTTAAAATCCAGCATCCTAAGCATCAGAGGAGTTTGATCCTCTACCGGCCTCTTAGGTGCTGTTTGTTTTTTCAGAGGTAAAATATCTGCAGTCTGCGGACCACATCTGCCAACATCTGTAGCAGAAGAGGTGGACCAAACCTTTGCAGTATGCAACAAGAAGACTGTTTGATTTTTAACATCTGCAGACTGCTAAAATAAACAAAAATTTAAATAAACTGAAATTTAAATAAAAAAGATCTTCAACATCCAAATTTAAATAATAGTCTTGTTGCCTAGTAGGAACAACAAGATGTATTAAGGTCCCATCTAGTGCACCAACCGCTACTTTAAAAATCTTTCGTAGCCTCTGGTTATGTCCCGGAATGTTTGGATTCGGTGTATAACTAAATGATACATTAACAAACTCAAAAAGACCCATCAGATTTGGCAATTTTGACGCTGTCACGATTCAACATGCCCAATTAGTTAAAATATTAAACCGTAGGTGTTTTTGATGAATTAAAAATATTACTTGCCTCTGGAAGTGCTCTGGTGACTAAGTATCCATCATTTGGAATACTTTTTCACTTGCACCAACAAATTGCACTAATGATGATCAATTGTTACCCATAATCCATGTAGAGTCAATCAAATGTTCACTATACTATGTGAATTATTTAAGTTGTTCAACAATAACCTATAAAATACTTGGATGGAAATAGATATGTGTGCATACGAATATGTATTAAAATTCAATAAGCAACAATAATATTCAAGCTTAAACATATAAACATGACAAAATATGGGTGAAGAAACTCACAGCAGCCTGTATAGGTAATTAATTAAAGTGGAATTTGAAACCAAGTGAGCCCCTTGGATGGTGAGAATATGAAAGATACACGATGAATACTGCAAGAGAAATCATAGTCGGGGGCGGTGGAGGAGTGGAGGCAGAGATGGTAGGTGGAGGCGGTGACGGAAGAGTGGAGGCTGCCGGCGGTGGAGGATAAGTGGAGGAGGAGAAGTGGATTAGGGTTGGAGAGGTGAAAGGGTTGGAGTGTCTGATGAAAGGAAAAAAAGAAAAAAAAGAGAGGTGAGAAGTGTTATGTACAATACTTCTAGGAGAAGAGGACGCGCGAACGTTTTTAAATGAATTGTCTTCTAAAAAATAAACACACTACAGAGCAAAACGTTTGCGGCTGGTTTGTGCGGCGCAGACAAAAGGGGGGGAAGTGCTTTTAATGAAAAACAAACACCCCCTTAGTTTTCTTCAAGTCTTATATCTCTCGAAGGATCCTTTGGTTAGTCTTGATATGCTCCTCCATATATGTTTTGACCTGTGAAAACATAACATAAACATCATGTTAGTATTGACCACCGTAGTGGTAGCAGAGGATTTCGAGCTCTGGAAGAGTGGTAGTTGGGACTTGTTTCCAGCCACGGTTGTCCTTGTAGCTGCCGCTAGCGGGGGAGGCATCGGTGACAAGGTCCTTGATGATTGAGAGATGGATGATGGCATGGTTGATGAAGCAGAATATTGTTGAGAGGCCATTGAGAGTGGTATTGATAGAAAAGGTTGAAAATTTATTGGGTATTTTACAAAAACACTGGTCAAAGCAGAATATAACTCCCCGGATCAGCTTTGACTTGTGTTTTTGTAAAATCATAAAAACTTTTCAAAACTCGTCCAAAAACTACAAACTTTACCTTTCTGGAAACTAGATTCATACTACTATATCCTAGAATCAATAATCGTTCAATAATCATCATTTAACATCAAGTTACATACCAATAAATAACGAAAATGAATTTGTCAGCAAACTGTTGTCATCAAAACTCAAACCCTAACATATTTATGACATCTCTAGGGTTCTAATTCATCAATTAAACTTGTAGCGATGAAAGAAGATGTACTAAGCTTCAATTTTAAGTGAAATACATACCTTTTTAGCGATGAAAGAAGATGTACTAAGCTTCAAGTACAAGAAATAACACTTAAAATTGAAAATCCCCAAACTTGGTTCTTAGGGTTCTTCACACTCAACACGAATCCGGAAAATATCGAGATAGAATTGATGGAAACCGAAACCACACTTGAATTCCTCTCGCAAAAATACTAAGATTAGAGACCGGAATCAAAGGATTTGGTTAAGAATTGAGTAAGTTAGAGAATTAAGGATGAAGGATTATGGTGGGTGTAAAGAGATGAATAAGAATAAGAAGGAATGAAGAGAAAGAAAAAAAGGTAGGTTAAATATGTGGTCAAATTAGATTTAAGAATGGGAGGGTAAATCAAAATTTTTTGAAGAAAAGAGGGGTGTGAATTTAATTTGAAATTTTGAGGGAAGTAATACTAAATAGAATTAAACTTTTTAATTTTTAATAATTAAAATAAAGAGTTGTTAGTGTGTGTGTGTGTGTGTGTATATATAACAACTAATTAAACCTTAAATAATATAAGAAATTGTATTATATATATAAAAACATATAAAATAAATACAAGTGATGTTTATAGTTGCTCTTAAGAGTTGTATAAGAGTGTAGTAATCAGTGTTAACGCCCAATAAACCATACCTTCATTAGTGGGTCATACTAGTTCTTGATCGGTGTTAGTGTCCCATTATAGCATCTATCATGCCACAGTTTCTCTAAAAGAGTTGTACAGGAGTGTCATTAGTCATGGTTAGGTGTTAACGCCTGAAACACACTATACTTTCGTCAATAGGCCTTATTTGGCTATCAGTAGTTATAGTTAGATGTTATTGTCCCCTGGTTACGTCATAGTTTCTTTAAGAAGTTTGTATAGGACTATCATTAGTCATAGTTAGATGTTAACTCCCAAAACATGTCATACATTCATCAATGGGTCTTGATTGGTATTAGTGGCCATTATAGCATCTATCATGCTTTCGTTGCTACAAGAGGGTTGTATATGAGTGTAGTGAGCCATAGGCATGTGTCAACGCCCAATAACATGTCATACTTCTATTAATGGGCCATATTGGGCCTTGATTGTTGTTAATGGCCAGTATGGTCTCTATCATGTCAAAGTTACGTTAACAGGTTGTATAGGAGTGTAGTGAATCATAGTTGGTCGTCATACTTTGCATTAATGGGCCGTCTTGGGCCTTGATTGTTGTTAGTGACCCATTGTAGTATCTATCATATCATAGTGGCTCTAAAATGGTTGAATATGAGTTTAGTGATTCATAGTTTGGTTAATGCCCTATAATATGTCATACTTTCATCAATGGGTCTTATTGGACCTTAACTAGTGTTTGTGGCCCATTATAGCCTTTATCACATCATAGTGGCTCTAAGAAGGTTGTATAGGAATGTCATTAGTCATAGTTAGATGTTAATGGCCTCTTCATTACTTTCTAAAGTCGAAGTCCTACTGGCTTTCGTATATTGCTTTGTCACACCTTCTTCAAAAAGGTGTCTAGTTGGCACATGTCTTAACACAACGTCCAGTACGACCTCCTCACGCTTGTCCCTTTGTATCATTCATCTATATTATCTCTAAGGGAACACAAACGTTATCACTCTAGGAATTATTTAGCACATGATTCGTAAGGTAAGTAGTTAATGACAGTGGCCAAGTGTAATTAACTCTTTACATTACTCCTCAGGTTCTACATACTTCCATTTATGATTTCACTTGTGCTAGTTCCTACTTCTCACACAATCATGTAAACATACATATAACCTACATTCTTATCCCTAGCAATTATGCTAGCATACACACATTCTTTCTTTAGAAATTAAGCTAACATTCATATATTATTCCACTTTCATTTAAAATGCATGTGCATATATTTCTAAATCTTTACATGAACTTATTCATGCAACTTAGCGTTACCGAACTTGCTTGAGAGACACATGGCTTTCTTGAACTGGCATTTTCTTTCTTTTCTTACTTAAATCCCATTCTTTGTTCAAGACTAAGCGTGTAGGATGCTTAATTCTCTTGAACTTAGGCTCTGATACAAACTTGTAAGGCCCCGTTACCGGTGCATCACTTTGGACGTTGGATTTACTCATAAACACAGTTTTAAATATCAGAGTTAATTAAAACTTTCGCGGAATATAAAACTTCAATAAACATTTCATATCATTTCAACAACTTGTCTTAAACAAACATCTTTTGTCTTTCAGAAATAAACATCATTCATAAGTCTTCGGATGCCAGCTTCTTATTCACTTGCCATGTGTCCTCCTCAAGCTAGCTGCCTCATCCTACTCACCTGCGTGCATACTAAAAGCCAGCTACGCTGAGTGTGTTCTAGTTATTTAGGCAACATATCTTTCATTCACATACTTACGTAATTACATATCCGAAGATACATAACTTCATCCTTACTTACATACTTACATACACACATACATTCATTATTTATTTCATTCTTACACACATACATTCTTTCATTCATTCATATATGTTTTACAGAGCATTCCGCCCTATAACCTTCGTAGATATTATTAGGGTCTGTCCCATACATTCACCGATATTATTAGGTTCGGTTCCCTACATTCGCCGATATTTTTAGGGTTGGTTCCCTACATTCGCCGATATTATTAGGGTCGGTTCCCTACATTCGCCGATATTATTAGGGTCGGTTCCCTACATTCATCGATGTTGTTAGGGTCGGTACCCTACATTCGTCGATATTATTAGGGTCGGTTCCCTTTTTAACCATACCTTCCATTCCTCATATAACCATACATAACTTTCTTTATATAATCGTAATTTCATACATACTCCTTTAATTACGTACTTTCATACATACATATTACATACTGGGCATACTACATATTACTTTCCCTGTCGATACGTGCAATATCCGAAGATCGTTCACGCACCGACAAGCGTTCATTCATTACATTCATACATATTATCACACTAATCATTATAGCATACACTTACCAATTAAGGTAAGTGTATTAACGTTCACATTGAGTATGCATACAGCCCCGAAAACATAACAAGATACTGGGCTAGAAACTCACATGTCTCCTGTTCCTTTATGAGTTTATTGTGATCCCCTTCTTTAATTGAGAACGGCTAACTGTATATTAATTATATGTATCAATTATCTAATCCTATACTCTTTCATTTAAGTTTCACCAGAAATGGTTAAGTCTGGTCTATTCTAAATGAATGCTCCATTTCCATTCGTATACACTTGTATTCGAATACACTTTTATTCGAATACTCTTTTATTCAAATACACTTGTATTCGAATACTCTTGTATTAGAATACCTTTGTATTAGAATACCTTTGTTATTCAAACTCCTTTGTATTCAAGTACAGATTTGTATTCAAGGACATTGTATGCGATTTGACAATGTATTCAAATGGAAAGCCTTGTATTCTAATGATAGTGTATGCGAATGGCAATGTATTCGAATACAATTTTATTCGAATGGAACTTCTTTCTTGTCTTTCTTCCTTTCTTTCTTTCCTTTCTTTCATTCGGATACATCATTTCCTTCGAATACACCCTTTCATTCGAATACACCCACTGATGGGTTATGATCACCATTTTTTACGTTTTTTCTCCTCATGTCTAACATCCATCCGCATAGTTAAGTGCCATATAATCTTCCAAACATTCTCTTTTCCCTCCTAGGCCAAGATCTTGATTATTTATCAATAAAGTTCAAACCTTTATTGATTTCAAACCCATTTTAACTAGATCTAGGGTTTTTAAGTGAACCGTATAAACTAACGAGTTCATTAAATCCACTTTTAACATCCAGTTTACATTATTAGGGTATAACAATACCCGATTTACAATCCAAACAAGTTTCATGCAAAAGCGACTTCGTTTACCCGTCCCTTTCACAAACCGATTACTACTCCTTTTACCCGAAATGAACCAACTAAACCGTTTACAATCAAGTTCATTACTTTATCAATAATCATGACCCGATCTATCATCCTACCATTTTTCATGTAAATCCGTACACGAAAAGTAAACCTTTTTAACAAAAACGTACCTTTGATGTTTATAATCAAAATCAATCGAATAGATCAAAACCATATCAAACGAACTCGGAATTGATTGACTCAAGCGGCCACGGAACCGTCTCGCCCCGATCTACAAACCATCATCTTTCCTTCACCGTAAACCACCACTACAGTTGCCGGAACAGCTGAAAAGTCGCATGAATCTTCATTTTTAAGCTGCTACGGTTTTGCTGATAAAAACCAGAATTTCCATTCTCTGATCGAAGATCTAATCGGTGAAATCTTCATTTAATTACCATGAACACGCAGTTAAAAATTTGAGTTCGATCGGACGGTTAGATTTCCGGGAATCTTTGTGTCTTTGTGGGTGTTTTTCTCAAAAACGGGAATTGGAGATATGTGTTTTTTTGATGGTGTATGCTATGGTATAGAGATGTGTGAAAATAAAAAAGGATAAGGGTTTTAAGGGGTATTTATACTCCCTTAAGCCCATGGACCTTAGGCCAATCTTTCATTTTTGGTCAATAATTAATTTCATCTAATTAGCCTACTTATCCTTCCTTTCATATTATTTTATTAATTCTCTACTAACTCAAGTAAACTTTTCCACCATAAATAAATAATATATATTAAATATTATTTTTTGAAATTATGGGATGTTACATAACAGCTGTCACTTTGAAATTCAAATTTTCTGCAAAATAATAAGATTAGATGTGGTAGGTCAGATGTAATTATCATCCATCTTGATTTATTGGCTCCCACCTATATATGCGATCACCATTATTAGTTAATAATCACATTTTCGGCGACCATACAGGTATCCCTTCCTCTCCTTTCTTTTCATTTTCTTTTTATTATGTCTACAATTTACGTCTCGTCTTCCTCCTAACAGTGGGACTCTAGCAATCTCTGGCTCCAAGGTTTTCTTACTAACCCCTCATTGCAGATTTGTTAGTTTTCCAACCCGGAGATCGATGACCTCCGCTCACTATTTCCGGCCGGTACCATTTTTTGACCGTTTGATTCTAGTGTCCGAAGCGACTGTGTTTCCAGAACTTAGATTTGCTTTTCGGCACAACCCTTTTTAATAGGCTATTCCTATCCCTTTCCAGCGTTTACCCAAAGCATTTTTACTTTAACCGCATTAGCTATATTCAAGCAATGTCGATGCTTTGGAGAGTGCTACACACCATTGAAAGAATCGTTGAGGAAGAGGGCATCGAATTTAGGTTATCGGAATTTTCTTATCTCTTTACTTTAGTCACCCACGGATCAAATCTTTTTGTCTTGAATTCAAAGACACATCAACCAACTCCCATTTCCAAAGCCACCCAAAACGGTGCTTTTTGGAAAAATTAGTTTTTCTTCGTAAAAAAGGGTTCTATCCCTGGTGGGTCTAATCTGCCCAAAAGGTGGATCAAAAAGGGTAGGATCTCGGAACGTTTGATAATGCGGAGAGAATAACATATCCTTTATCTAATCATTTCATTCTTGTTTCTCAGTTGATAACTTTGCTTTGCTAGCCTAGCTTCCCGGAGTCAAAGAGAGAGTGAAGATCTTTCGCTGGATCCAGAAATTAGAACCTTTCAAGCCAAGTTTATTGAAGCCTTCCAAGAGTTGATTTCAGAATCAATCAGCAACATGTCAAGTAAGAGTTTTAATAGCATTATTTGATATTAACTGAAAATAAGAGAAGACTTATCTTTATGTTGTGCTTTGTAGGTGCTTAGAAATCTGGTAAATTCGCTACTCAGTTCTCTCTAGAAGGCATTGACTGTCTTGTTACGAAGAGAGATACCACCAAGACGACACAAGTTGATGAGCCGCGACCAGTAACAACTCGCGCCAATTCTTGTGCCTCTAAGAGAAAGAAGTCCGCCGATCCAGAAGACTCGTTTGAGGCTGGAAAGTATCTTATCTCCACTGTAAGGATCCTTTATCCTCTTTATTTTTTTGTTGTGGATCCAAAATCCTTTTGAACTTTTTTTGCTGTAATATACATGACATGGATTCCGCTAAAAGCTACAATGACAAGATGGTCAAGGACTATGAAGAGACGCTGTCGGGAGTGAGGTCTATGGCCGCTTCTAAGGACAAGACTGTCTCCAAGCTGACTAAGGAGAAGAAGCAGGCTGAGGAACATGCATCCTCAATTGAAGCGCAACTGCAAGAGGAGGTGAGCCGTGCTACCAACGAATCAAAAATTTGGGCCGCGAAGTCTGTTCTACAAGCCCGGATCAAGATTGTGACCGAGGCTAATGATCCTTCCTTTGACAAGTCGGCATGGGATTTGGCAAAGTGGAAGCAACTCTGGAAGCGTTGGGCGGTGGTGAAGACGAAGCTGGTGAAAGGACTGATACTGCGGCCGGTGGTCAAGAGGATGAGATGGCTAAAGCGGGGAAGGATGCAGTTACAGCGGAGGAGGCTGCTAAAGTGGGCAATTGTTTGAACCCTGAATCAATCACAATAACTATAACAGATCTTGGATCTGTGTGTATTTGATTAATCCTTAACTCGGATCTAGCTCATAATTACGTTTGATTATATGTTATATGTGTATATATTATCAGTATTAGTAGTTGTATATGTGAATAATATTAAGGTGAAGATCAAGAGCGATTTGGACAGCACTTCGTTAATTACTCTCAAAACTTAAATTAAACTTGAACAGTGTTCACCTATAAATAGAAGACGGACCTAGTTCGTTAACATTCCCTAACGAACTAGAGCCGCTTCGTTACATACATTACAAAGTAAAATATCTTGACAAATCACCCCCTGATTCGTTAACATCCCCTAACGAATCAGGAGGGAATAAACTTAAGTCTTAGTTCGCTAAACAACCTTAGCGAACTAGACCATCCATTAACGAACTAATCTAGATAAATAATTGTTTATTACATTAAACAAAACGTCAAATACGTTAAAGATAAATACAAAGACTCGAGACGCAAAACCATGCACTAACAGACACCCCCTCGTCTTGAGTTCTTTGTCTTTAAATTACTTGAAGCGCTTGGACTGCCAGTCTCTGCAACTATGAATTCCGTTTTCATAACAAACACGCATAACGTGTTGGAATTGCATAGCAAGGTCATAGTCTTCATTGCGCTCAATTAGAATCTGATTCATGTGTAACACATCATTGTTGGTCTCGGTTAAATTCACCAACCACATTGGGTTGATAATCTTAATCAGCTCAGTCTTCAAACCCTTACCCAAAACAATGACGGCCTTGCCTGTTTTGTTGTCATAGTACCAGCAGTTGAAAAATAACCACATGTGTTGGTTCATCATCTTCACCGGTACATGCTTCATTGTCTACGGCGGTTTTACCTTAAGAACCAACTTCTTCCAACCTGTCCTTGGGTCAATCTCGTTGAGACGCTTACGGATTGGAATATGTGGTTTGAAAATTTTGAACCCGTGGTTTACTTCAAACGGCAGATGTTGATGAAACCAACTAGCCTGTTTATTCCCACCCCAATTAATAAACAGACAATACGCCAAAGTGCGCACATCCCATCTCGGTAATGAGAGAAGGTCAGACATCCTTTCGTAATATTGGACGCCCTTCTCCCATTTCACAATGCATACCTTTAATTCAGAATCATAAAGCCAAGAAACGATGTCACCTTGTATTTTTGACACGGCCTTAAAAGTAGTCTTTTGATTGGCTTTGGCGCGTGCTATGGCTTCTCATGATTCTTTAACAACGTACCTGTGTGCATCGATAATCTTACCAATCCTGTTGTCTTGATGAACAAACCAACTATGAATGTCAGCCCAGGATGGATCAATCTTCGGGTCGAATCTTCTGTCAACAAAGTCAGCAACTTGTTTACCCTTAGATGTCTTCTTGAGATGATCTTCTGCTTCTTTTACAATCTGTTCATTTAATATAGGAGCACCTTGATCAACATTTGTGTGTTGAAACAAGTCAGGATACTCCTCAGCTGTCACATCTTCCACCACAATTTCCTCATCGTCATAAATAAAGTATGTCCTCAACTCAGGATCTCGTCATCATTTATTACCTCAGCATCAGGCTCAGTCTCTAACACGGTTATTTCATCTTCATTTAGACCAAGCAATATCGCAATCTGCTCTCGTGTCAGTGACTTGTCAACAAACTGACCCACTGCTATCTCATCAGCATTCACCATGCTCCTAATCACCCCTTACCATCCATAAATATAACCGTATCAGCCTCAATCATCTTAATTGGTTTGGCAGCTGAATGGTCATGATAAAAAATGATTTGTTTGCCCGAATCATCAACCGAACTCCTACCCGCACCAGAAGCTGGGTCTTGAGTTTGTTTAGGCTTACCGCCAACACCAGATTCATCAGGATCTTCCTCATCATTCTTGATATTCTTTAAAGCATCATCTTTGCAAGTTAATTGCAAGATCAGATCCTCTTGTTCTTTAAGTTTCACCCCTGAGACTCAACAATCTCACGTAGGGCTTTTGTTTCTTTCTGACAGAAGGAAACATAGCTGATCAACTTCTTCTGGTTCTCCATCAGACGTTCTTGCTTCATACGATCAGCAGACAGCTGATTTTCATACAGATGAAGGAGATTCAATAACATGTATGTCTGACGGTTCGGTGGCATAGCATACAAAGATGGATGAACAGGCTGAATTGGTCCCTGAGGCCTTGTAATTCTCATAAATGAGAGATCACTAGGTGGAGGAGGCCTCATTGGCGGTGTTGGAGGAACAATAGAAGGTGTAGCAGAAGGCATCGGTATCTTAGTTAAGGCCATCTGTGGAATCATACCCAACTACTCATGAGGTACCATCGTCGTTGTCAATGTAAGCGCCGGAGTGCTAATAGTAGTTGGCACAACCGGGCATTGAGGAATTGTAGGACGAGACGGTGGCTCACCAATAATTACACCAGCTCCAGCTGATACTCGTCTCTTTGCTGGAACCTCAGAAGCTGGTGCTTTACCTTTTCGTTTTCTTTCATGTTGAGCTGCAATGGTAGCAGCCAACGCAGCTTCAACGGCAGCATGTTGTTCTCTCAAAGTTGCATCACCATTACCACCATTTCCACCTTCATTACCACCATCATCTCCATCATCACCATCGTTCCCACCTTCTCCTCCATCACGCTCGGAATCCGAGTCATCATGGATCCAGCGATCCTCGGGAGGACAAACATAATCAGGGTTAATGATATGACCAATCATCCGTTTGTCCCGTGGCCTCTCCTTACGGTAAATCGTCATTTTGTCGTACAGTATCGGCTTTCATATGTTCTAGATCAAGAACATCGTCCACCAACGTTTGATCAATCGCCAAGTTTGGAATATGGTATTGAATTATCAACTGTAGAAATCGAGGATACAACAAGAACTTCTTTTACTGAGTCGTTTGCTGAACTTGTTCTTTCAGATGATCGAAGACTAGCTCAGAATAGTTAAATGGCTTGTTGAGGATAAGTGCAACAAAAGCCGATTGCATACTGCTTCTGCATTGGTCAAATCCACCACGACGACCACTCATACAATGAATCAAGACATGTAGAAGATACTTGTATGGTGGGCATAATCCATTCTTGTTCAACATAGATTCATCAATACCCCCACCGTAACGTAAACGAGTAAACAAACCCTTGATCAGCTGCTTGTCAAATTCACTTGGATTGTCATCGTCTTGCCTCATCCATTACATCATCAAAATCTGAGTCATCCACCGTCGTAGCTGCTCTAGTAACATTTACTCCCGTACTCTGTGGAACCGAGACATGTATATTTTCTTGAAGATCAACTCGGTCCATGTCAAAAAATCCTTGGCCGCCAAAAGCAGCGTCAAGGTCTACCTCTTCTTCAGCTGACACAACAGGCACAACAGGTACAGCTTGAGGTGCTCCCGCCTGTTGTGTTTGAGGATCTCTAAACTCGTCCCCATTAGCAGGAACATACTCCGGGTTGATTAAATACCTAAACAGTGGAGTATGCCTAGGACGCAGTTCAGGCTTGCTTCTAGCACTCGAAGTTCTACATTGAGCAAAGATACGCTTGTTCACACTCTCCACGTATCTGATAGGGCGACGTTGAGGCAACGTGGGAGCAACATGATTCAAGATCATTTGGAGAAATCTTGGATACATGATGAATCTCTCACGCCCCATCGCCCTTTGCTGTCGATCAATCTCATAGAAGACCATCTGACTCAAGCTGTAACGCTTGTTATAAGTCAGAGCAGTCATCGCCGACTGCAAGGTCGCGCCTATCTCGTCAGTGCCCGCCTTCCTCCCTGACATGCAGACAATCATTACGTGCATGAGGAAGCGCCACTGATCAAGCAAGAAACCTTTCCTTCTTTGTGTATCCCCCAAGGGACCAGAATATCCCATTCGTAGAAATGCTCCATCACGGAACGGAGCAACAAACTCTGTCGGGTCGTCCCTCGTCTCCTCTCCGAATTGCAAAGCCACCCGGATTTGTTCAGACGAGAACTGAACATCCTGACCATTTACCGTTGCACGCATCACCGGGGGGTCGACGCGGCAGTCATATTCCACCGTCTGCCAGAAATCCTCAACGTTGGGCAAGGAAATCGGCAGAGTTGTCGTAATGGCGTGGAATATCCTCGAGCGTAAAAGGAATGTGATGATTTCGCGGAAATCATCAACTCCGCTTGCTTCCGGGTCTAAGGTGATATACATGTTGTGACCCGGGAAGAACTGTCTTTGTTGATCACCTCCGTCATCACCGCCTGCACCACCTGCTCCAGCAACAGCAGCCATATCTATAATAGCCCGACACTGAGTTGTGTCCACATCTGCGTCATTGTCTGTCTCAGCACCCAATTTATGGTTGACGCAGATTGGAGTATCGAATGGAGTGCTGTCCTCCATCTTGAAGCGTTTGAGCACATCATGGACATACTTGGTCTGATGAATGAACATCCCATCCTTCTTCTGATCAACCTGCAATCCTAAAAAGAAAGTTAGTTCACCCATAGCACTCATTTCAAACCTTTTCTTCATGACGGCCTCAAACTCCTGACACAAGGAGACTTTTGATGCAGCAAAGATAATGTCATCCACGTAGACTTGCACCAGCAGGAAGTCGCTTCCTTCACTCTTGAAGAACAACGTGCTATCTATCTTCCCTCTTTCAAACCCATTTTCAAGCAAGTAATCTGATAAGGTTGAGTACCAGGCACGAGGTGCCTGATGTAGTCCATACAACGCCTTGCTTAACTTGTACACGTGGTCTGGAAAGTCTGGGTCAGGAAAACCCGGAGGTTGCTCAACGTACACAACCTCATCAACTTTCCCATTTAGGAACGCACTTTTCACGTCTAACTGAAATACCTTCATCTTCTTATAAGCAGCAAATGCCAAAAACAATCTAATGGCTTCCAATCTTGCCACAGGAGCGAACACTTCATTATAATCAATCCCTTCTTGTTGATTAAAACCTTTAACGACTAGCCTCGCATTGTTTCTTATAATAATCCCTTTCTCATCTCTCTTGCACTTAAAAACCCATTTTGTGCCTATCGCATGCACATTCTTTGGTTTTTCAACCAAAGTCCAAACTTCCATTTTCTTGAATTGAGCCAGCTCTTCTTGCATGGCTTCGACCCACGAGCTGTCCTTTAGAGCCATTTGATAATTCTTTGGTTCAATCTGGCTGATAAAGCAGGTGTACAAGCATTCATTGATTATACCTGTCTCCTTAATGCTTGTGTAAACACAGGTGTGCTCATTCAAGCTACGTCTTGTTTGTACACCGGAGGACACATCACCAATCACATTTTCCAAAGGGTGATCTTTATGAATTCTCGTGGTCGGAACCGAACCGACATGCAAATTGTCTTCCAAGTTAGAAGAGAGCTCGTCAATGGTTGTTCCTTGCTGAGAGTGAAACGGATTGAAAAATTCTTCTTCAGGAGAGGCAGCAGGGGTATCGATAGCATTTGATGAGGAAGGTTGACATTTATCAAACAGCTGTCTTTGCACTAGATTTTCTTCCTCATCAAGGATCATCTTCGTAGCAACTCTTTCTTCTACTTCTGCACCATCCAAATAAGGTATGTTAAAAGACTTAAAAAGTCTATCATAGTCGAAAAACTCAGCAGGTCCGTTGCTTGGTTTTGGCGGTTTGTAACTTGTGATATCGGTGTTACACACCACCTCAACCTTGCCGGTCGATGTATTAAAGACACGTCTGTTGGGAGTTCCAACAACATAACCGACTAAGATTCCTTCATCGGCTACTTCACCAAATTTAGAATTTGTCTTTAAAATCGAACAAGGGGACCCGAATGGTTCAAGACCACTCAAGTTGGGCTTCCTCCCATGCATAAGCTCATAACACGTTTTATTAAGTCTTTTAACAGTCAAGACTCTATTCAGGATATAACAGGCTATAGCAACAACTTCAGCCCAGAACACCACAGGAAGCTTCGAATCAGCCAGCATAGTTCTGGCTGCTTCAATTAACGTTCTATTCTTCCTCTCAGCCACTCCATTCTGTTGCGGAGTATACGGAGTGCTGTACTGGTGCTCAA
The DNA here is from genome assembly GCF_021521415.1 of Bidens hawaiensis. Classification (NCBI taxonomy): domain Eukaryota; kingdom Viridiplantae; phylum Streptophyta; class Magnoliopsida; order Asterales; family Asteraceae; genus Bidens; species Bidens hawaiensis. The sequence continues at coordinate 21,346 of NW_027499348.1, forward strand.
TCCCTTTCTGAAGGCAGAAGATCTCCATTTCATAATTCTTGAACTCCGTTCCATTGTCACTCCTGATGAACTTAACCCTTTTATCCATAACGTTCTCAACTTTGGTAATCAAATTCTTCACCATCTGAGCCGTTTCATCTTTTGATTTCAGGAAATATACCCACGAATATCGTGAGTAATCATCAGTGATTACCAAGCAATAAAAAGTACCTCCTAGACTTTTTGCATTCACGGGACTGAAGAGATCCATGTGAAGCAATTCTAGAGTACTGACAATAGAATTGACCTTCTTGGTGTGATGGGATTTCTTGTGCTGCTTTCCCTTCTTGCACTCTAGACATTTGTCTTCAAAGTTGAAACTTTTCAAGGGAACGCCCAGCACAAGTCCATTCTTGACAATGTGGTTCATCTTCCGAAGATGAATGTGCCCCATTCTCCTATGCCACAATTCGGACTCCGATTCGCTCACTTTTGTCATAAGGCATGATTCTTCCGTGGCCATTTCAGTCGACCTCTTATCCATAATATACGTATTCCTCTCACGTGGAGCCTTCATCACAATCCACTCCTCTGGTATCTGAAAACCAGGATGCAACACAATCGCCTCATTCTTTGTAAAATGTACGGTGTACTCCTTATCACAGATCTGCGACACACTCAGCAGATTGTGCTTCAATTCTTCGACAAAGTTTACTTTCTCTAGAGTCATTTTTCCATTAGACACCGTTCCCATTCCTGTAATCTTGCCTCCACTTTCTCCAGCAAAGCTCACTCTCCCTCCTTGAACAGGTTTCAAATCGTGTAACAAGATTTTGTTACCCGTCATGTGCCGGGAACAGCCGCTATCCACAACCCAAAGATTATTGGCAGCCCTGTTCAACTGTTCCTGCACGATTAAAGCAAAAGATTAGAATCTAGGGACCCAAGACCAATTGGTCTTGGATCTATACATCCCGAACTTTGGCTTTCCAAAGTTAGTCTCTGTATAATTCCTGTAAGTCCTATTAGTATACCTCCTTGTAGATTGATTGTGAGGCCTTCCAAACCTTTGTGAATTGAAAGAATTATAACTTACTGTTTGGTTATCAGCAGTGTGAAACTGAGATTGGTTTCTTTGAAAACCTGAATTAGTCTGATTTCTGAATTTTGAATGGTTTTCACTTTTACCAGTATTATAATTACCATTAGGCTTAGTCTCAGTTTTGGTATGCCTCACACCTCTGAATCGCTGCTTCAGAGGGCAATCTGCAACTAGGTGCCCTAATTGATTACACATAAAACAACACCTATGCTCAACTTTCTTTTCAACAGTTGTTTTGGATGTCGAGGCTGTACTACCGCCCGTTCGTCTCACATATGGTGGGACATAAGGGTTTAGCGGAGAACTCTTTTTAGTTGTTTTATCTTTCTCTCCACTATTTGGTAATACAACCTCCTCCTTTGTCTTACCCGACTCGAATGACTTATCCGAATCTGATGAGACCGGACTCGGAACAGAAATTTTAACACTTGACACAGGCGGACTTGTTTCGCCTCTACTAACATCTGGTTCTTTACTAGTTACCTTAATTGGAACTGTCTGAACAACCTCAAAGTCAACAGATTTCTGATTACTAGGATTAAAAGTGTAATTGTGATTATAAGGTGGTGGAACCTCATGATAACCAATTCCTCCCCTCTTAACTGAGGAACCTTGATCACTAACAAGGTGATCAAGAATAGCAGAGGAATTTCTGAACTGCTCAAGTTTTCTATTCAGTTCCACCACTTTCACCTGGTGATCAGCAATCTGTTTTTCTCTTTCAGCTATTAGTTTGGTTTTTTCTTCCAAAACTTCATAGCTTAGATCAATCACTTGAATTTTTTCAGCAAGTTTTGCTTTTAGACTTTTAATATCTTTTTCACAAGCTTTTATTTTAACTTTATAGCTATTTTCTCTTGCTTTTGTAAAATGATGATCTTCTTTTAGAGTTTTAAACTCAGCATCCAAACTAACATACTGATCAGTTATAGTTGCTAATTGCTCAGACAAGTTTTCACATTTAGAACAAGTAGGTTTAGAACATACCTCGGAGAGCTGGTCTTTAGCATCAGCCATGAAAGCTTTTTCTTCTCCAGTAGCTTTCTCACTTTCTTCATTTTCCACATTCGTCAAATTTACCTGTTCAAAGATTTCTTCAGAATGCAGGTTCCAGTTATATTCACCATCTTCTCTGGAAATCATGGCACTATAATCTTTACTACCCGCATTATGCTGTGTAGACTTGCCTTGACCACGTTCTACACGCTCATTTCTGCACTCCTTAGCAAAGTGGCCGTTTTGCTGACAGTTGTAGCATCTTACCTTCGTCTTGTCAAACCCTGGCCTTCCACCGACAAAATTTCTTCCGGTCTTTTTCATAAACCGTTTCACTCTTCTCACGATCATAGCCATCTGCCATTGCAGATCCATTTCTTCCAGATCATTAGCATCAATCTGGTCATAGTCTTCATCCAACATAGTTGGATCAACAATCTTCCCCTGAATGTAGTTCTCATAGGAAGCAATAAAAGAAGCATAGAGAGCAAACTGCTCTTCAGCAGATTTGACACTCATAGGCATCTTAGAGTAGTTGTTGCTAGGAATACTTGGAGAGCAACTACTCTTGCTTGCTTGCGGTTTAGATGCACTAGATCCACCTGCTACAAAGCAAACATCACCATTCGTGTTGACTGACACATGCCCCTCATGTGATGAGTTGGCGCCCGACTCTCCCTTCGAGTAGTAGGCAGCTGATTCAGTCTTCGAACCTGAACTAGAGTTTACTTTAGCACCATACATACCTGGATCTTGAACCTGATCCGTAGGTGTCTCCTTTCTAACCATGTTAAGCTCAAAGGTTCGGAGCTTGTTAACTGCTGTCTCAAGGTCATAGTCAGCAAAGTCTTTATCTTCTCTCATCAACACAGTATACAACTCCCATTTTGGTGGGAGAGCATCAAGAAGCTTCTCAACAATCTCATCTTCTTTGTATGCAATTGAATAGTTGCTGAGTTCAGTCATCAGATGATAATATCTGGTGATGATATCATCAAGTGATTCATTTTTCAGATACTTGAAGACCGAGAATTGAGTTTTGAGCAATTTGATCTTCGAAGCACGGATTCCCACATTTCCTTCAAACCGGTTCTCAAGAGCTTCCCAAAGCTCTCTTGCTGTCTTGTACTTTCTAAAAGTATGAAGGATCTCTTGTGGAAGAGCCATAGTGATAGCAGCATGAGCCTTGCTCTCGGCCTCATACATCTTTTTCTCTTCTTCTTCCATTTTGCTGTACTTTTTGATCTGATCACGACCTTCGTACTCCATAGTTGGTGGAATATAACCATCCTGGATGCATACCCACATTTTCGCATCCTGGTACTTGACATATTGTTCGAACCAATCCTTCCAAGCAACGAAGTCGGTTCCTTTAAGCAACTTTGGGGCCTTAGTAGCTGACCCTGCTTCTACTTCCATCTTAACTAACTCTGAGATGTTAATTGACGACATCTTTCTCAAAAACTAAGAAACCCGAAAAACAAAAAAAATTTCTTCTGAAAAGTACTTTAGGCGAAGTTACGGATAACTTCGCTTAAGTCTTAACTTCGCTGAAGAACTTCGCTGATTCTTAACTTCGCTTGAGATAAGCGAACTTAGGAGGTAGGCGGAGTTGTAGAGAACTTCGCTTGAGTTAGGCGAAGTTGTGGATAACTTCGCTTAACCTTATATCTTCGCCGAAACCCTACGAACAGTGACGGCAACTTCGCCTGATGAACACGAAGTTTCTACAGATCTGATTTCTGGGTTTTTCGAGGTTTTTGACGGTGTAAAGGGTTGAATACGATGGTAGGAGGTAAGAATGACACAAAAACACAGAAAACACGTCCCGCGAATAGTCGAAACGGGACGGTTTCTACACCCGCGTGAATATCCCGAACCACACAATTGAGCAATAGCTCTGATACCAATTGTAGGTTCCCTGGATGGTTCTGCACGGGATATCTCGATCTACACAGGTGCGGAATCCCTGCGTAGGTTGTTACGAGCGTAGAACACGAATCAAACAAACACACGATACGAATAAACGAACACACGTTATATTATAACCGAAACACGTGATATAATCACTGAATACAGACTCAATACTCTCTGGTTCTCACGTCTCTCGACTCACACACGTCTGTATACGATTACCTTCAACCCCACTAAACAAGCCGTGACCTAGCGTATAAATACACGACAACTTCGCCTGATATGTTCAGGCGAAGTTGTTGCTAACTTCGCTTGACTAACAAGTTAGCCTGATAAGCGAACTTGTCAGTAATTTCGCTTAAACATAAACAAAACACAATTAACATTACAGACTGGATTACAAACACTAGACTATGAACTACTGACATTATGCACCAACAAAATGGCTTGTTGAGGATAAGTGCAACAAAAGCCGATTGCACACTGCTTCTGCATTGGTCAAATACACCACGACAACCACTCATACAATGAATCAAGACATGTAGAAGATACTTGTATGGTGGGCATAATCCATTATTGTTCAACATAGATTCATCAATACCCCCACCGTAACGTAAACGAGTAAACAAACCTTTGGCTAGCTGCTTGTCAAATTCACTTGGATTGTCATCATTGTCACCAAAACGAAACACACGGCGAACCACTTTCACATCAATTGTAATAATAGTTCGATTTATCGTGGCTCGAATGTGATTCTCCACCTCAACATACTCAGCAATATCCCAAAACTGCCTAATAATGCTCATATAAACTTTAGGTCGAGCAGTGATTGCATAATGTATCACTGAACGTCTTAAGAATGTCAACATGTCTCCAAACTCAGCAACATCAGCAACATCTTGATCAACATAAGCACAGATGTTGTGCTTTGTGTCATATAGTAATAAAATAACTTCTTCCTGTTGTGCTTGAGGTGGTTGTTCTTGTGGTGGTTGTTCTTGATGCCTTTGATCAACAGCCGGTGGATCTTGATTCAATTGATCAGCCATTTTACTTAATAGAATTTAAGCGAGCATAAGTAATGTGGAGATATAATTTACAGTTCAGCATTTGTATATATATCTATTTATCTCTAGATGGTGTGTTTAATTTTATATGTCGTGTGTAATAAATATATTTACACGTTTAGATGGTTGGAATAATTCATTAAACTTCAAAAGGTTATGAATTTTAATTAAATAAGAAAATGTCATTCGTGTGATTATCACTCTGATTCGTTACCAATCTGTAACGAATCAAGTGATTCGCTATCATGTAAATAGGTTAACGAAATAGCCTTAGCGAATTACTATTAAAGGAACGAACTAGAGTCTAGTTCGTTATGATTTGACGAATCTATATCTTGTTCGTTAGATAACTTATTTGCTAAGCTAATTCGTTTGAATCTTTAACGAATTGAACACGAAAGAGTTTCAATTCGCTAAAGTTAACGAATGGCAAGAATAGCTTAATCTTTGACTGTCTTGGTCAAAGTCAAAATTACATAAGAACACCGACGGTCAACATGATAAATCCAGGTTCAATTATCCCATACTTATCGTTGAGTAATCGAATCCATAGTTTTAGCCAACTCGGAATTACAATACTAAGCACATGGTGTTGAGATTGAGGCTTAACACCTTGAAATAAATAAGAATACTCGGAAAGTTAAACAGAGCCTAAAACCCCGAACACATACACATTCAATCAACCCAGCAAACAATAATCAACCTTTGATTAAAATCTACCCAAGGTCTCGGAACCACATTCCGACCAACATGAAATCAAAATAAACTATAATAACACAGTATGATGTCGATTAAACAAGATTCAGAAATTCATAAAACCCCAATAACAAAATTGCATAATTAACCTATCAAAACAGTGTCATTTTTGACGTAAAGCACAAAGATGTTCTTATCTATACCTTAGCAACACAATGGAATACCCGAAAGTTCGGAATTCAAAGGTCGAAAATTCAGAGAAAAAATTTGAAAAAGGTGACTTTAGGTATAAGGAAGGTGAAAGAACAGTGAAGGACGAATCGTGTAACAGCTGTCCTTTATACACTGTCCTTACACGCATCCCGATGTACGAACCAAACAGATTCGTTAGAGATTTAAATAACGAATCAGCCGATTCGTTATCCTTATCTTAATACGTGACATAACGAATCAAAATTCAAATCGTGTCTTGATTTGTTAAACATGTATAACGAATTAGAATTCAAATCGTGTCTTGATTCGTTAAAACATGTATAACAAATTTAATTTTAAATCGTGACTTGATTCGTTAGATATGCATAACGAATTAGATGTATTTCGTTACAGAGTGCGGAAGCGAATTAGAGACACGAACTAGACTGTAGTTCGTTAAAGGATACCCTAATTCGTTATCCATAAATAACGAATTAAACATTATTGAATTTTAAAAGAATAACTAATTAAATGAATTAAATAAAATAAATTAAAGAATTAAAAAAATTAAATTAATTTTAAAAGAATTACCGAGGATCTTTATCCCGATAATCAAATACTTTAAAAATTCATTTCACTTTTTGAAACTGATAAATAAATTATTTAAATAATATGTAAAAACGAAATGAAAAATATTTTTGGTATTTTGTAATATATCAAGAATGTATTTACAAAAGAATCTGAAACAGAAAATATAAAATCTTTTTGAGTTTTATATGATTTTCAAAAACAGTACGTATTTTTGGTATTTTTATTGAGTTTGAGCAGAGAATCATATTGACCAAATTTCCATTTCGTCACAGTTTTATATTTCAGTGATATTATGACTGGTCTTAAGTCGGTCATTGGTATTGTTGTCCACTTAAATCTAATAACAAACTTTCAAGTGTTTCTGTGATATGATTAATTGGTTCAATTGGAGAACAGAATATCAAAAACTATCAGCCTCTAATCACGGTTCAAGCTTAATTTGATTTTTTCCATATCACCCCAACTTTACTTAAACCATTATATTGTCGATCAAAAATTGTTTTCATAGAAATTTATGAGCAATGCATTGATTTTCTGTTAATATGAGTGAATATGCACGAGTCCATCTGTCGGCTTACATACATTGTATCCCCTGTGGTCCGTTTCTTAATGGTATTAAGACGTGCGCAAGGGAGGAACAATGTATGACTAACAGCGGATTTTGATCAAGTCAGTAATTTGGAAATTTGTTCGAAGTACAGCAGTGATCAAGTTTAATGACTTTGGGTTTGCTCTAAAAGCGAATGAAATATTAGTGCATATGAATACCCAGATGATTAAGCCGCATAAAGACTCACAGTGTCCAGAAACTCAAAGCTTGTTATTTGCTTTATTTTATTTTTGTTTCATCAAACAAGTATAAGGCTTGAGTATGACAGGTTATAACATTTCTGCCATCCTCACCGAGACTTTTTGCTAGAGACTAACACCTCTTTCAATTTGGCGTTTCTTTATGTTTATATCACATAATTTACTCTACTTGTATGTTTTAAGACCTACCAATGCACCAATGCAATTAAGCACACAGTTCTTTAGGCTTACTTCTTGCTGGATTTGGAGTCAAAATAGTCAATGTATTATCATTTTCTCTTTTTGCTTCAAAACTCAAAATTTTGAGGAGCATAAAATAAATATAAAGATAAATTTAATCGCCCCAGTTAACTTAAGTCTATAAATAAATGGTTGTTCTATCAATTCAGCAAATGAATAATAGGACCAAGACATGCAAGAATGCTTTACAAATTTAAATAACCTACATAATTTTCAGCGAGAAAACAATCTAAAAACACATAACGAACACCCCAACTATTTTTTATTATCAGGTAAATGGCTAAGCCAATCATTTACAAGTAAATGTCAGAACCAAACATATACACGTACATACCCTTCAAATGTAGATAATTGACATATTTTTCAGCGAACGTATGCAAAAATCTTTTTGGTTTTTCTCTATACATACTTTAAAAACACAATATTTTTGTCTTTTTCAATTTTCTTATAAACAAAATAAACTTCACAGTCTTTTTGAATTTTCGGATTTTTCTGTACAAACTGAAATTACAATCTTTTTGGGTTTTCAAATTTTAAAATGTTTTTGGTTTTTCAAAGAAAATTTTAAAAAGAACAACATTAAAGAAAAGAAATCACAATATTTTTGATTTTTCTAAATTTTAGTGTTTTTGGATTTTATCTATACAAGCGAAAAACACAATCTTTTTGTATTTTCTAGATTTTCACCCCCTAAAACCAAAATAAATTTTAAAGGAAATACCAGGAAATAAAGATAATCATCCTTGTTTAAGGATATCTGCAAGGGTCTTCAATCCATTTAAACCAAGCAAAAATTGAAAACGCGTTTTGTCAAAAGCTATGGTAAATAGATCGGCTTTCTAAAAGTCAGTATGTACTTTCTCAAGGTCAATCAACTTCTTCTCAAAGCAATCCTGTATAAAGTGATATCGAATTTCGATATGTTTTGTTTTCGAATGTTGTACGGGATTCTTTGTGATAGAAATTGCAGCAGAATTATCAATCAAAATGGGAGTAGTAAGAAACTTCAAACGGTAGTCGCGAAGATGTTGTTGTATCCATAAAACCTGGGAACAACAACTCGAGGCTGCAACATACTCAGTTTCGGCGGTTGAAGTGGAGACTGTTGTCTGCTTCTTACACTGCCAGGAAACAAGCCGGTTTCCTAAAAATTGAAATCATGCAGTCGTTGATTTGAAGTTGATCTTGCAACCTCCATGGTCCGAGTCTGAATAAGTAGTAAGATTAAAAGTATCATCCTTGGGGTACCACAACCCGATGTCTGGATTTACCCACAAATACTGAAGTATTCTCTTAACCGCAGCTAGGTGAGTCACTCGTGGACTTGCTTGAATCCTAGCACAAAGACAAACAGCAAACATAATGTCAGGGCGAGAAGCTGTTAGATACATTAAAGAACCGATCATGGCACGATAGAGGGTAGGATCAACTGTATCCTCCAATTCATCCGGTGATAAATTGTGACCCACGGGGAGATGAGTAGAAGGAATTTTTCTGGAAGATATCTTGAATCGGCTCAAGACATCGTTCACATTCTTTGTCTGATGAATAAAGATTCCGTTAGCAGACTGGTGAACTTGCAACCCTAAGAAGAAATTCATCTCTCCCATCGAACTAATCTCGAACTTTGTTTGCATGGACTTCTCGAACTCCTTACACAACGTGTAGTTTGTAGACCCAAAAATAATGTCATCGGCATAAATCTGAACTAGGAGAAGATCGTCACCAACAGTTTTATGAAATAAAGTGCAGTCGACAGGCGCTCGTTTGAAGCCATTATCAGTCAGATGGTCGGCAAGCGTGCCATACCAAGCTCTCGGGGCTAGATGTAAACCATACAGGGCCTTGTTTAATCGGTAAACTCGGTCAGGATAATCAGGATCTTCAAAACCAGGAAGCTGTAAAACAAACACTTCGTCGTGTAGTTCACCATTGAGAAAAGCACTTTTAACATCCATTTGATAGACCTTGATATTCTTGTAAGCAGCATATGTCAGGAAGATTCGAATCGACTCTAATCTTGCAACTGGAGCATATACCTCTGTGTAATCAACACCCTCTTGCTGATGAAAACCTTGCACCACTAGACGTGCTTTGTTTCTGACAATCACCCCTCGATCGTCTTTCTTACACTTAAAGACCCACTTTTTCGGAATAGTTTTCTTGACTCTAGCAGGTTTGTCGATTAAGTCCCAAACACCCAATCGTGCAAATTGTTGTAATTCTTCTTGCATAGCTTCTACCCAAGAAGGATCTTCAAGTGCCTTATGAGCCGTTGTTGGCTCAACTTGAGATAGAAAGCAAGTGAATTTTGCAAGATTTACAATTCCCGATGAATGTAAATCAGCATGTGCACACAATACATTATTATCACTTGACGAAGCAACTTGATGACGTGTACGAACTCCCACGTCAAGTTCTCCAATGATGTTTTCCTGTGGATGATAACCATGAATTCGAAGAGTAGGATTCTCAGGAACAACAACATTATCAAATAAATTAGTATAATGTTCACCAAGCTCGGGAGATGAAACATTATCACTATCAAGTTCAATAACTTGATCATTAACTTGCTCATCATCAGAAGAAGTAGATACATTATCAAATGCAGCTGGAGAAGCAACTTGATGTTCCTCAGTTGGAGCTATAGTTGGAGCTTCAACATCATTAGAACTTGAAAATCTTGGAATGGCCAATTGATTTTCAAAGTATGCTCGAACCAGATCTTCGTCGATGTGTTCAGTCGATGGAGAAAATGAATTAAATAAACTATCGTAGTCAAACATCCAGTCGGGACCTTTCCCTTAAGGAGGAGTTGTGTACTTTTGACAGTCCACATGGTACCATTCCTCAACACAACCAGATGTGAAGTTGAATACCCTTTTCTTTGGAGATGCATATCCCAAGAAATACCCTTCGATAGCTTTTTTTTCAAATTTGCCCGCATCCTTCTTCAACATTGTACACGGACACCCAAAAGGTTTCAGGTATTTAAGTTAGGTTTTCGATTATTCAAAAACTCATAAATTGTCTTCTTGAGTCGTTTAACAGTTAGAACCCGATTAAGCGTATAACAAGCAGTATTCACCGCCTCATTCCAGAATTGGACGGGAAGCTTAGAATCAGTGAGCATAGTTCGTGCAGCTTCAATCAATGTTCGATTCTTTTGTTCAGCAACACCATTTTGTTGAGGTATATAAGGTGCACTGTATTCTCGATGAATTCCTCTTTGAACACAAAAGAAATCTAATACAGTGATTCTGAATTCAGTACCATTATCACTTCAGATTCTCCTAACTTTTTGTTTGTATATTGGTTCGATCTTGGTGATAAGGTTTTGTACCAAAACCGATGTTTGATCTTTCGAACTCATAAATAACACCCATGAGTATCTTGAATAATCATCAGTCACCTCAAGACAATACCAATCCCCAGAAATACTCGCACGATTCATAGGACCAAACAAATCCATATGAAGTCGTTCAAGAGGAGTATTAATGGAGTTTAATAACTTAGAGGGATGTGTCTTCTTCTTCTACTTGCCTCTTTTGCATGCAACGCAGTGATCAGATAATTTAAAATTCTTCAACGAGACACCTTTCACTAAATCATTAGCCATTAAATAGTTCATCTTTCTAACATGTATGTGACCCATTCTACGATGCCATAGAATCGAATCTTTCTTGGTTGCTTTTGAGACAAAACATGTTTCGATCGATGTGGATACTTTATAGCTCATGTTTAAGACATAAATAACATTCGATCGGGGTGATCGCATGACAACCATGTCCTCGGGAATGACATAACCCGGTTTCAAGATGAGACATTCTTTGTCAGTAAATATCGTTGTGTACTTCTTATCACAAATTTGTGATACACTTAATAAGTTATGATCCACCTTGTCACAATAATTTACTTTCTCAAAAGTAATGTGACCATTTGAAACTTCACCTTCTTGTGTGATCATGCCCCCAAGAATTCCAAGCAAACGCTACATAACCCCCTTGAATATTTCTCACGTTGGTTAATAGGTCGAGATTCCCAGTGATATGACGAGAACATCCACTATCCATTATCCAGTTTTCACCAGACACAGTCTTGGATGAACCCTACACACAAAGTAAAGATGATTAGTTCAAAAAGTGTCACACCCTCAAAATCCACTAACGGAGTTTTACCGTCAGAGGGTGTGAACTGGCAGGATCGGAATCATTAGTTATAATCAAACCAAAGAAAAACGTTTAAATGAAAGTAAGTGCGGAAGCGTAAAACCTTAATTCAAAAGTTGCGTCACGCAGGACGACTTAAAACCAAATGTAACTGTTAAAAATTAAGTTTGCAGAATAAAGATGGTTTCAATTAATGCATGCTCCTAAACCGCGCCCGCCTCGGCTACCTGAGAATAACATACTAAAAGTGTCAACACAAGGTTGGTGAGTTCACAAGTTAAATAAGATAAATCGTTTAGCGTTTTGCGTAACCTCGTTACGACGTTTAAATGTTGCGTAACCCCGTTACGACGTTTGAGTGTGTAACCACGTTACAGCGTTTGAGTGTGTAACCATGTTACAGCGTTTAAGTGTGTAACCACGTTACAGCGTTTAAGTGTGTAACCACGTTACAGCGTTTAAGTGTTTTGCATTACCAGATAGTGTTATGTCAAATTATATATCGATAGGTAGCTAATCTATACAACAAGTATCGCTAAGTGGTTCGCGACCGAAGCTGACTGTTTATCAAGTGCCCGTCACCAGGTCCTCCAGACCATGGTAAGTGTTAGCCAAAATTTACACCCACTCAACCTCCAGTTGAGCTTAGCGTCGGGTGGGGTTTGTCAAACCCAGTAGTACTACCCAAAAGTGACTCGCTATTCCAAATATTAACCGGTCCGATGTGTGGGACTTCAAATGTTACGTATGCCGCTTAGCCTTTACAAGTGATATATAATTTATAACAAAATCTTTCATATGCGTTTATCTCAGAAAATATGTTTATCGGAGTATGTTATCTCCCCCAAGTGAAAAACGTTTGAAAACAGTTTAAGAGTGGGGTAAGTGAACTCACTGTTTGCGAAGAATATCCGATCTAGATCACCGAGTGATGCGCGTCGTAGAAAACTCTCTAGCGTTTTAAAATAACAAAGAGATTTTCTAAGTATCGGAATGTTTAACGAGTCTCTAGACTCGGCACATAATACCTATGCACGTAACATGTTTCGTGTTTCGTTTGTGAATCGTGTGTGACTTAAACAAGTAAAATTGTGATACGATACATGAGTGAGCAATTACTTTCGTGTCACGTATTAATAACATACTTATTAGCAATTATTCCCGTAGGGGCATTTTGGTCAACAAACAAAGACTAACTAACCATTATTCCCCATAAGGGCAATTTGGTCAATTCATGGCAATCAACTAGCAACTATTCCCCGCAAGGGTATTTTGGTCAAAATACAACAATTATATAAAAACTATCATATTTCATGCATTCCTATACAACTCAGCAGCTAGTTTCGTTATGACAGAATTTCTACTTGAAAGATTGCACTAGTTCACCGATCATAACGTTTCAATTAATTCACCAAAAATCACCACAGAAGCATACATATCTTAGGTTTCCAGAACATATTTTATCTTATTTTTATTCCACATATTTTTCTTATAATGACCAAAACATTACAGCAAACTCATATCAGTCAGATTCATGCGCAACAGAATGTTATTTGCAATTCCCGTTAAACAAAAAATCCAATAAATGCAAGACCACTTGGGTTTGGTTCCTAACTCAATGAGTCAAGTTCCAGAAGTGGAACCAACCCAATTGGCCTCGTGGTTCATGAGATATAACATTTACAACTTAACCTAACAGCAGGTCTAACAGCTCAGCTTTGCATCACGTTTTTGTAAAATCATAAAAGTATACTTCCACTTATCCAAAAATTACGAATTTATACTTTATAGAAACTAGACTCAACCTAGTTTACTGCAGTACCCACAATCTCAATCAATTTTCACGTTCACACTTCGTTACAGTCAGTTAAACATCGTACATACATTCTGTCCAGAATCTGTTCACATCAAAACTCAACAAAATAACAATCTATGAACTATCATGCATCCATACAACCCTCTAGACACTATAACTACTATCCATGCATATCAATTTCACCATACATACAAGATTAGGGTTTGTGTTTTAACTCAAATCAAAGACAACAATCAATCAAGCAACAACATCAATCTAGTTATCCAACTAACAATAATCATATTAATCACATACATATGATCGGCCGAATTAGGGTTTACACACAACCCATTAAACATCAAAATTAAACAACAAAGAGGTAAGAGGTGATCAAGTATACCTTCCTAGCACCTAGTTCTTGGATTAATCTCTTGATTTGATGGTTGTGTGAGGGTGTTTGTGGACGGCAGCCGTGGAGAACAAGGGAGGGGCCGATCGGGTCTTGTGGGTTTAGAAAATAGATTAGGGTTTGTAGTTAAGGTTATATTTATAGATATACAAGTTACACTCTAGTCCCTAAACTTCCAAATGTTACATCTCTAGCCTAATTAGTTGGTTCTTGTTTCTTGTTTAACATTCCACATAACATAATCAAGTAACACACATATATCTAACACATAATTATCACATAATTATTGTTTTGACGTTTGTCGTTTATTTATCAATCGTTCGCGTCAACTCGTTTGCGTTTCGGTGCAAATCCCGAAAGACTACACATGTAGTAAGTGTTAAGCGTCATTTAAACCCTAGTTTAAATGTAATGAAGTGTGCGTTATAGATTCAACGATCTTAAAGTTTGAATTGACGGAGTTGAGTTAACGGGGTTAACCTGAAATTGACGATTGTCACATCATTCCCATGTTAAAGAATTTTCGTCCCGAAAATTTGAGTCAAGTCGTGATGAGAGCCTGAAAAAGTAAGAAAAATTTTCAGTTTGTCATATCATCCCCTAGTAGAAAGAAATTTCGTCCCGAAATTTAGTTCATACCTCGGGTGATGTTTGACGGTTTGCCGGGTTTCGCGGTTTTCGGTGTTTGGTTAGCCCTTCAAAAAGGTGAGGATACTTTTTCATCATGTGATCCTCGCGTTCCCACGTGAACTCCGGTCCACGTCTCGAGTTCCAACGAACCTTAACGATTGGAATTTTGCTGCGTTTGAGCGTTTTGGGTTTCCCAATCCAAAACCTCGACTGGTTCCTCAATGAACCGTAACTGTTCATCAACTTGTAGTTCCTCCAACGGGACTACTTGGGTTTCATCAGATAGGCATTTCTTCAAATTTGATACGTGGAATACATCGTGTACGCCACTGAGTTCTGTTGGTAGGTCCAGTCGGTACGCCACCGGACCAATGCGCTCAGTTATCCGGTACGGACCAACATATCGTGGGTTGTGTTTGTTTCGCTTACCAAAGCGAACCACACCTTTCCAGGGTGAGACTTTGAGTAACACTCGATCGTTTACTTGAAATTCGAGAGGTTTTCGGCGCTTGTTGGCGTAACTCTTTTGGCGATCTCGTGCTGCTGCCATGCGATTTCGGATTTGAACAATCTTTTCCGAGGTTTCGAATACCAGTTCCGGACCAGTGATTTGGCTATCACCCACCTCTGCCCAGCAGAGTGGTGATCGACACTTCCGTCCGTACAGCGCTTCAAACGGCGCTACCTTAATACTTGCGTGGTAGCTGTTATTATACGAAAACTCTACCAAGGGTAAGTGGGGTTCCCAACTTTTTCCGAAATCTAAGACGCATGCGCGCAACATATCCTCCAGGGTCTGAATAGTCCGTTCACTTTGCCCATCCGTCTGAGGATGGTATGCGGTACTCATATCGAGACGTGTGCCCAGTGCGCTTTGCAGCGACTTCCAAAAGTGTGAGGTAAAACGAGAATCTCGATCGGAAATGATCGAGACAGGCACTCCGTGTCTCGACACTACTTCCTTCATGTAGACACGAGTCAGTCTTTCCATTTGTCTGTTTCCTTAATCGCTAGGAAGTGCGCCGATTTAGTCAACCGGTCAACGATCACCCAGATGGTATCGCATCCCGTCGGTGTTTTAGGCAAACCCATAATAAAGTCCATTGAGATGTGTTCCCATTTCCACATTGGGAGTTCCGGTTGTTGCAGTAGACCAGATGGTTTCTGGTATTTTATCTTGACTCTGGCACAAGTCAAGCATTTGCTCACGTAGGTGGCAATGTCGGCTTTCATGTTCGGCCACCACTAAAGTTCCTTTAAATCATGATATATTTTATCTGAGTCAGGGTGGATAGAATATCGGGACTTGTGAGCTTCGTCCATCACTAGAGTTCTCAATTCTCCGTATCGTGGAACCCAAATCCGGTTCTCAAAATATCGGACCCCGTCCGATCTGGTTTCAAGTTGCTTGCTCATGCCCCGCATGAGTTCCGATGGAAGATTATCATCTTTCAACGCTTCCAGTTGCGCATCGCGAATCTGATCGGGTAAGCTGGCATGAATCGTAAGTTGCAATGCTCTCACCCGTCTGGGTTTATCTGTTTCTTTTCTGCTGAGGGCGTCGGCCACCACATTGGCCTTGCCAGGGTGGTACTTGATGGCACAATCGTAATCTTTAAGCAGCTCGACCCAACGACGCTGTCGCATGTTCAGCTCCTTCTGATCGTAGATATGTTGGAGACTCTTGTGGTCGGTGTAAATGGTAAACTTGGTACCGTACAAGTAATGCCTCCATATCTTAAGAGCAAACACCACAGCTCCGAGTTCCAAATCATGGGTCGTGTAGTTCTTCTCGTGAACCCGTAGTTGTCTAGAGGCGTAGGCTATAACCTTCTCGAGTTGCATCAGCACACAACCGAGACCTTGTATAGATGCGTCACAGTGTACCTCAAAATTTTCCGTTCCCTCGGGGAGGGCTAAAATAGGGGCGCTACAAAGCTTGGTTTTCAACAGTTGAAAAGCGGATTCTTGCGCGTCACCCCAGTTGTACTTAGTGCCCTTGTGAGTCAAAGCGGTGAGGGGTTGAGCAATCTTTGAAAATCCCTCGATGAAACGCCGGTAGTAGCCGGCCAGTCCTAGGAATTGTCGCACCTCAGTCGGAGTCTTAGGTGCTTCCCAGTTCTTGATGGCCTCTACCTTACCGGGATCGACATGGATACCATTCTCATTGATCACATGTCCTAAAAAGTGAACCTCGCGAAGCCAAAATTCACATTTCGAGAGTTTAGCATACAGTTGTTCCTTCTTCAGTAGTTCCAGAATTATCCTTAAGTGCTCTTCGTGGTCAGTCTCGTTCTTGGAGTAGACGAGAATATCATCAATGAAAACAATCACAAACTTGTCGAGGTACGCCTTGCATACTCGATTCATGAGATCCATAAATACGGCTGGTGCGTTGGTCAGGCCAAAAGGCATAACTGAAAACTCGTAGTGACCATACCGTGTTCTGAAAGCCATCTTTGAAATATCTTCTTCGCGCACTCTTAGCTGGTGGTAACCGGATCGTAGATCGATCTTCGAGTAGTAACTCGATCCCTGAAGCTGGTCAAACAAATCATCAATTCGGGGTAAAGGATAACGGTTCTTGACCGTCACCTTGTTCAACTCCCGGTAGTCGATGCACATTCGGAAAGTCCCGTCTTTCTTTCGGACAAACAAGACAGGGGCTCCCCATGGCGATGAGCTAGGTCGGATAAAACCCTTATCCAACAAATCTTGCAACTGAGTGGACAACTCCTGAAGTTCCGCCGGTGCGAGCCGATACGGGGCTCGTGCTATGGGTGCTGCACCGGGTGTCAACTCGATTTGGAATTCGACTTGACGAATAGGAGGGAGTCCGGGCAATTCCTCTGGGAAAACTTCCGGAAAGTCTCGCACAACCGGTATGTCTTCAATTCGTTTCTCCTCCGCGGGTTTCTCAACAATCTGCGCCAAAATTGCCGGATGACCCTTTCGTAGATACTTCTGTGCCTTCAAAAGGGTAATGACGCTGGTGGTCATGCCGCTTCTCTCGCCTCGGACCGAAATGATCTCGCCAGAAGGGGTGGTAATATGGACTATCTTATCATGGCATATAATCTCCGCTCGGTTCTCGGATAACCAGTCCATGCCGACAACGACATCGAAACTACTAAGCGTAAAAGGAATAAGGTCGATATCAAAGACATGACCTGACATTTTCAACTTACATCCCGCAAGTATATGAGTTGTTACTACAGTTTTACCGTTAGCTAATTCGACAGGAGACTTAGCGTCTAACGGGGTTGGAGTAAGGTCTAAAAGTTGGCTAAAGGCTTTCGACACAAAACTCCTATCAGCTCCAGTGTCAAACAAAACAGAAGCAAAACAATCGTTTACAGGGAACTTACCAGACACCACATGCGGATCATTGCGGGCTTGACCCGATCCAATCACAAACGCTCTTCCTTTGCCATTGCCTCCACCATTACTGCCACTTCCATTACCCCCGTTATTGTCATTCTGTTTCAGCTTGGGGCAATCCTTCCGGAAATGACCTTCCTGCCCACATTCAAAGCATCCCTTAGTTGTCATCGGTGGCTTAGGAGCACCCTTTGCCGCAAGGTCTCCTCTACATTCTTTCGCTTGGTGACCTATCTTTCCGCATCTTTGACACTTGACACGGTCACACTGGCCAACATGATGAAAGTTGCACCTGTTGCACTTTGGATATTTCCCAGCATATCCGCTCGAAACCTGCCCGCTACCGTTGTGGTTGGTGTTGTTGTTGTGATTCTGAGTGTTAAAGCTCCGAGTAAATTCGGGCTTACGGTAGTGGTGTTGCGGTGGGAGGTTCGAGGATGAAGATCTGGTGTTGTCAAACTTTCTCTTCCCGCTGTTCGGGTTGCTGTTGCTGTTACTGTTGCTGACGTGGTCATTACTCGGGTTGTCACGGGCTTTAGTGGTCGAACCCCTAGGTGGTAACGCACCTTGGGTCACAGCCTGATCCGTCAGTTTGTGAGCTAAACGGATCGCTTGTTGGATCGTGGCTGGTCGGGAAGACGTCACCATGCCCTGAATTTGCGGTGCTAAACCATCAATGTACATTTCTATTCTCTTGCTCGGCGGATCCACCATCCGCGGACACATCACTCGCCAACTCGTGCGAACGAGTAGTGTAGCTTTCAATCTCTGAACCCCACCATTTTCAACGACCAAAACTCCGACTCTAACTTCGAAATTTCTTCCCTCGGACAGTACTCCTCTCGCATCATGTTTTTGAACTCCTCCCAGTTCATCGCGTTAGCCAGTTCCAATCCAAGAATTTGCACATCTGCACATCGTCTGGGGACACCTCTGAGTGTGCCTCTGGCTCAGCCGGTTCTTCCTCCGGTTCTCCTTCGGGTTCCTCCTCGGGATCTTCCTCGGGATCCTCCTCAGGCTCCTCTTCGGGATCTTCTTCAGGTTCGGCTGCGTTCTGAGTAAGTTGCATTTGTAAGACATCGCAACGCTCTCAAGCTATCTCGGTTCGGGTCCTTGCTACCTGGAGTTGCTCTTGCAAGTCTATCATCTCGGCTTGCATCTTCATCATAACCTTGGTTTGTTGCTCACTAGTCTCTTGCATTTCTTTCATTCCCGCTGCCATGCGGGCAATCTCCTCCTGAGTCTCGGTTCTATCTTTAAACAGTCTGGCAACATTTTCTCTAGTGTAGCGCATGTAACCCACATCACGCTCCAAACAAGAAACGACAGCTGCGAGAACTCGCTCTACAGGTTCGGTTATAGGTGGTAGAGTGTTAGGGTAAGCAGGGTGGTTCGGGTGAGGCAATGGGGGAACTTGTTCACGGTAGACCATACGTCTGATCATGTTGGGGTACCATTCCCAGCTAACGTTGTTGTCATACAAGCCTCCGGATAGGCGGTACCTCTTTGGTGCAGGAGCTTCGAGTTCCGGGACTACACGGGGTGGCGAGGCAGTAGGTAACTGCGGTTCCTTCCCGTGAGCATGCGTCATCGAATCGGATGATGATGAGGGTGGCGTCGACATTCCTACAGGTAAGCCTGGTATATGCGCGCGTATGAGTGAAGGAGATAAGGAAATAAGATTTCAAGACTACACAAACCTATGCAGTGCGTATCATTATAACTAATGGGTCTTCGCGGTTATAGTCTAGTATGCATGCAGTTTCTAGTTCGCTATAACCAATGGCTCTGATACCAATCTGTCACACCCTCAAAATCCACTAACGGAGTTTTACCGTCAGAGGGTGTGAACTGGCAGGATCGGAATCATTAGTTATAATCAAACCAAAGAAAAACGTTTAAATGAAAGTAAGTGCGGAAGCGTAAAACCTTAATTCAAAAGTTGCGTCACGCAGGACGACTTAAACCAAATGTAACTGTTAAAAATTAAGTTTGCAGAATAAAGATGGTTTCAATTAATGCATGCTCCTAAACCGCGCCCGCCTCGGCTACCTGAGAATAACATACTAAAAGTGTCAACACAAGGTTGGTGAGTTCACAAGTTAAATAAGATAAATCGTTTAGCGTTTTGCGTAACCTCGTTACGACGTTTAAATGTTGCGTAACCCCGTTACGACGTTTGAGTGTGTAACCACGTTACAGCGTTTGAGTGTGTAACCATGTTACAGCGTTTAAGTGTGTAACCACGTTACAGCGTTTAAGTGTGTAACCACGTTACAGCGTTTAAGTGTTTTGCATTACCAGATAGTGTTATGTCAAATTATATCGATAGGTAGCTAATCTATACAACAAGTATCGCTAAGTGGTTCGCGACCGAAGCTGACTGTTTATCAAGTGCCCGTCACCAGGTCCTCCAGACCATGGTAAGTGTTAGCCAAATTTACACCCACTCAACCTCCAGTTGAGCTTAGCGTCGGGTGGGGTTTGTCAAACCCAGTAGTACTACCCAAAAGTGACTCGCTATTCCAAATATTAACCGGTCCGATGTGTGGGACTTCAAATGTTACGTATGCCGCTTAGCCTTTACAAGTGATATATAATTTATAACAAAATCTTTCATATGCGTTTATCTCAGAAAATATGTTTATCGGAGTATGTTATCTCCCCCAAGTGAAAAACGTTTGAAAACAGTTTAAGAGTGGGGTAAGTGAACTCACTGTTTGCGAAGAATATCCGATCTAGATCACCGAGTGATACGCGTCGTAGAAAACTCTCTAGCGTTCTAAAATAACAAAGAGATTTTCTAAGTATCGGAATGTTTAACGAGTCTCTAGACTCGGCACATAATACCTATGCACGTAACATGTTTCGTGTTTCGTTTGTGAATCGTGTGTGACTTAAACAAGTAAAATTGTGATACGATACATGAGTGAGCAATTACTTTCGTGTCACGTATTAATAACATACTTATTAGCAATTATTCCCGTAGGGGCATTTTGGTCAACAAACAAAGACTAACTAACCATTATTCCCCATAAGGGCAATTTGGTCAATTCATGGCAATCAACTAGCAACTATTCCCCGCAAGGGTATTTTGGTCAAAATACAACAATTATATAAAAACTATCATATTTCATGCATTCCTATACAACTCAGCAGCTAGTTTCGTTATGACAGAATTTCTACTTGAAACATTGCACTAGTTCACCGATCATAACGTTTCAATTAATTCACCAAAAATCACCACAGAAGCATACATATCTTAGGTTTCCAGAACATATTTTATCTTATTTTTATTCCACATATTTTTCTTATAATGACCAAAACATTACAGCAAACTCATATCAGTCAGATTCATGCGCAACAGAATGTTATTTGCAATTCCCGTTAAACAAAAAATCCAATAAATGCAAGACCACTTGGGTTTGGTTCCTAACTCAATGAGTCAAGTTCCAGAAGTGGAACCAACCCAATTGGCCTCGTGGTTCATGAGATATAACATTTACAACTTAACCTAACAGCAGGTCTAACAGCTCAGCTTTGCATCACGTTTTTGTAAAATCATAAAAGTATACTTCCACTTATCCAAAAATTACGAATTTATACTTTATAGAAACTAGACTCAACCTAGTTTACTGCAGTACCCACAATCTCAATCAATTTTCACGTTCACACTTCGTTACAGTCAGTTAAACATCGTACATACATTCTGTCCAGAATCTGTTCACATCAAAACTCAACAAAATAACAATCTATGAACTATCATGCATCCATACAACCCTCTAGACACTATAACTACTATCCATGCATATCAATTTCACCATACATACAAGATTAGGGTTTGTGTTTTAACTCAAATCAAAGACAACAATCAATCAAGCAACAACATCAATCTAGTTATCCAACTAACAATAATCATATTAATCACATACATATGATCGGCCGAATTAGGGTTTACACACAACCCATTAAACATCAAAATTAAACAACAAAGAGGTAAGAGGTGATCAAGTATACCTTCCTAGCACCTAGTTCTTGGATTAATCTCTTGATTTGATGGTTGTGTGAGGGTGTTTGTGGACGGCAGCCGTGGAGAACAAGGGAGGGGCCGATCGGGTCTTGTGGGTTTAGAAAATAGATTAGGGTTTGTAGTTAAGGTTATATTTATAGATATACAAGTTACACTCTAGTCCCTAAACTTCCAAATGTTACATCTCTAGCCTAATTAGTTGGTTCTTGTTTCTTGTTTAACATTCCACATAACATAATCAAGTAACACACATATATCTAACACATAATTATCACATAATTATTGTTTTGACGTTTGTCGTTTATTTATCAATCGTTCGCGTCAACTCGTTTGCGTTTCGGTGCAAATCCCGAAAGACTACACATGTAGTAAGTGTTAAGCGTCATTTAAACCCTAGTTTAAATGTAATGAAGTGTGCGTTATAGATTCAACGATCTTAAAGTTTGAATTGACGGAGTTGAGTTAACGGGGTTAACCTGAAATTGACGATTGTCACAAAAAGGCAGCCCAGGCCTCAGTCTTGGGCACCTTTTGGTTTTCTCTTTGATCATTAAATTTAACAGATTTCAACTGTTTTTCAGCCACTTGTGAATAAGTTACTGGCTTCTTAAACTTTCGTCTTAAGTAAGTTTCTTGAACCACATTTGAATTCTCATTATTGCATAACGGTGCAGTTGGAATAAAATTGGGTTTCACTTGACCATGAGTCTCATTAACATGAATCACCTTTCGAGGATTCACATTAGAGAACATAATATAAGTATCATCAACATACGACACAGGTCGTTTCAGAATCTCTTTTTCAAACGGAACCGGTTTGGAATGGTCTTTGATAAAAGGATGAAGATTCTGATAATTCTTCTGACTACAATTTCTCACTACATGACCACGCTGACCGCAAAGAAAACAACTTCGCATGTCCACACGATGATGTTGAGAATTAGTTGTAACAAATGATGCAGAAAATTGATGATGGCTCACATTTTGGTATCAAAAATGCAGAAAATGATGCAGAAAATTGATGATGTTGAGAATTAGAAGATTTTCAGTAACAAATCGCTAAGAAAGGCTTAGCGAAGTAGATAGCAAATCAGCTACAATTGATCACGAATCAACTAATAGCGAATCAGGTTGTTACAACGATTTGTAACAAACTCTGACACCGAATGCCACGTGGAAAAGGTTGTTGTGACACAAATCCCAAGGTAGACACGTGGCACACGAGTTTGTTAGACACGAATCAGATGATTTAACGAACTGATTAACGAACCACTTGGATTTTATAACGAATTGACTATCTTAGATAACGAATCAATGTGACCAAGATGACAAATCACCATAAATATAATAACGAATCAAATTCATCTTCAAATCTTCAAATCTTCAAAGATAAATTCTAGATTTTCTGGAAATGAAGAACAAGAAACCCAGAAACTCAAATCCGTAATATGCACACAAATCTTAACCAAATTTCACAAATAACCTACCAAACGACTCGCAAATCAATCGCGAATCCAAAACTCTAATACTCGTAACCGATTAACCCCTATCTCGAATCCAATTGTACCAAAACCAAACCTCTGTTTCGGCCACAAATCAGAATCAATACCGAATCAAATCAAAATCAAACCAAACTTCAAATTCCAATCCTCCAAACCTTTCCTATACCTTAACCAACTCAAATCCAGTCCAAACCTTCCATAGTTCAATCGAATCACCTCAAATTGATCCAAATTTGCCCACACAGAACACTATCAATACATATTACTAATTAACAGTACAATACTCTAATTAAACAATCAAATCAAGTGTAATTGAGCCCCGAAAGCTCTGATACCGCTTGTTTGAACCCTGAATCAATCACTATAACTATAACAGATCTCGGATCTGTGTGTATTTGATTAATCCTTAACTCGGATCTAGCTCATAATTACGTTTGATTACATGTTATATGTGTATATATTATCAATATTAGTAGTTGTATATGTGAATAATAATATTAAGGTGAAGATCGAGAACGATTTGGACAACACTTTGTTAATTACTCTCAAAACTTAAATTAAACGTGAACAGTGTTCACCTATAAATAGAAGACGGACCTAGTTCGTTAACATTCCCTAACGAACTAGAGTCCGCTTCGTTACATACATTACAAAGTAAAATATCTTAACGGATCACCCCCTGATTCGTTAACATCCCCTAACAAATCAGGAGTGAATAAACTTAAGTCTTACTTCGCTAAACAACCTTAGCGAACTAGACCATACATTAACGAACTAATCTAGATAAATAATTGTTTATTACATTAAACAAAACGTCAAATACGTTAAAGATAAATACAAATACTTGAGACGCAAATACATTAAGCTCAGGTGGTCTTTTAATAATAATAACTTAAATCTTTTGACTATTTTCTTATTTTCTGTTATTGTTACAAAATCATAGTTGTTATAGTTTAGATTCATAAATTGTTTTAAAAAAGGTTTCAAGGTTTTAAGAAAAAATTCAAGGGTAAATTATCCCTGTAATAACATATTAAGGATCCTCGATCCCTACATATATGAATTAATAAGGATTTACTCCAAATAAATGTAACATGATAAGTAAAGACCATACCATATGGTCTTATTAGACCTAAGTTACCAAACATGTTAATGCTTCCATGATCCATTTAGTTAGACTTTGGATACCTTATGCAAATAGCTTATCATACTAACTGGGATTAAACCTAACAAACTGGGCACAAGCCCAAATAAACTAGGGATAAGCCCAACAAACTGGGGACAAGCCCGACAAAGTGGGGTCGCGACCATATAAACTGGGGACAAGCCCAACAAACTGGGCGAGCCCAAATAAACTAGGGACAAGCCCAAAAAACTGGGGACAAGCCCAAATAGACTAGGGACAAGCCCAAATAAACTGGGGACAAGCCGAATATATGGATTTTAAACTAGGGACTTGCCCGAACCGGGATTTAGCCCAAACTTAAGTGACGTGAAAACGCCAAAAGCTTGTGTATTATACGTCTGCCATTAATTCGTAGGATCATCCATATAGCTGAAAGCAATGAAATTGTTAGCCACTAAGCGTGTACTGGTCCCACTGCCCTGAACTATACTGTGGATAGTGTGCGCTACAGGCGAGAGTGTAGAAACTCTAATTCGTGAGAAAGGTGAAAACCTTTAAAAGTTAGAAGGTGTGATCATCGAGGATCGCATATAAATCGTGGGATTAGAGCAGAGAGATATCGATGCACCTTAATCATGGGAGAGAGGTGATCAACCTCTTAACCATTGAATTCCTTATTGAAATCTGCATTGTAACTTAAAGCTTGAAAAAGATAAATGTTAAGAATATATTATCCTTCAGTTAGTCATTTAAATCTGAAATGAAGAAATGATAAGATAAAATTTCACCGACTTTAGGATCCTTGATGTTGATAAAAAAAGTATTTCTTAAGATGGATAACATTCCATGCTCTTGGTAGTTGGTCACCTTCCATGATAAGTAGATGATAAGCCCCCTTTCCTGCTTCTGGTTTAATCAGGTAGGGCCCTTCCCACTTAGGTGCAAGCTTTCCATCCACGGGATTAGTTGTATTTTGGAAAGCCTTCCTTAGGACCAAGTCTTCTTCTTCAAATCATCGAATCCTGATATTCTTATTGTATGCCCCAGCTATCCTTTGTTGGTATGTTTCCATTCTGATCTTTTCTAGGTCTCTGAGCTCATCGACGGTATCTAGATCCTAGATAAGACTTTCATCATTAGCCTGAGGATCACAGATGCTTGTTCTAGCAGTAGGAACCACCATCTCTGTAGGGATCACAGATTCTGATCCAAACACCAATGAGAAGGGTGTTTGACCTGTTGCATTTTTGGGTGTTGTTCTATCAGCCCAGAGAACATAAGGAAGTTCCTCAGTCCATTTACCTTTCTTGGATCCTAGCTTCTTCTTCAAGTTGTTTATGATAATCTTATTGCTTGACTCTTCTTGACCATTGGCTTGAGGATGAACTGGTGTAGAATTGGTCATTTTGATGCCACAACTGTCACAAAAGTTTGTATTTCTTTTCCCAATAATCTGGTATCCATTATCACAAACAATTTCAGATGGGATACCGAATCTAGTTATAATTTTTCTATTAATGAAGGATATAACTTCCCTTTCTTGGACTTGCATGAATGCTTCTTCCTTAATCCATTTAGATAAGTAGTATGTCATGGCAAGCATAAAGACCTTTCCACCTGGTGCTTTGGGTAGCTTGCCTACAATATCCATTCCCCATTTCATGTAAGGCTCCAAAGAGGATTTAGGATACATAGTTTCTGCTGGCTGGTGAAAAATGTTTCCATGCCTTTGGCAAGCATCACACTTCTTTGAGTATTCCATTTCATCCTTCTTCAATGTTGGCCAGAAGTACCCAGTCCTAAATATTCTAGAGAATAATGCTCTTCTCCCTATATAATTGCCGCAATCGCCTGCAATAGACTTTCTATATGCAGTATTTTGTAAAATAATGAACTGTGATACCTTTATTCTGAAATATTTAGGGTTCTCCCCTGTAGATATTTCTCCATCTTGGAGGAATTTCTTGATCAGAAGGATCCAAAATCCTGATTTCATAGAGGGTGGAGGATCCTTAAGTTCTTCTGTGCTATCCTCTGTCACATCCATAGCTTCCTGGTCTCCATTTGCCGGAGAAAATATGTGAATGATGGTACCTTTACATCATACGGGATCTTCAACGATGATGCTAAGTTTGCTAAGGCATCTGCCCCAGCATTTTCTTCTCTTGGTACTTGCATGATACTGAACAACTCGAAGGATTTCGCTAATTCCATCACAATTTCTAAATACTTGATCATATTCTCCCTTTTCACAGTTAAGAACCATTAAAGTGGTTAGTTATAAGTACATAATCTATATAAACTTGAATGTACCCGATCCTCATTTGTTTGGCTAAGTGTAAACCTGTGATAAGTGCTTTGTATTCTGCCTCACTATTGCTGGCTTGAAATGCACATGCAATGGACCCGGCATTATGTACCACTGTGGTGATTTCAGGAATATGCTCAATCTTGTCCCTCTTACATTGGATGCTCCATTTGTGAAGAGGATCCAAGGATCCTTGGTTTCTTCTAGTTGCTGGACTTTCAGATCAGCTTCATTTTGCATGTCACTACAGAAATTAACCACAAAGTCTACAAGCGCTTGTGACTTAATGGTTGTTCTAGGCTCACATTGAATATCATATACACTCAAATTCACCACCCAATTGTCCATCCTTCCTGACAACTCTGGCTTTTAAAGCACATTCTTAACATGACATTTAGTCTTTAATATAATAGCATGTGATTCAAAATAGTGTCTCAACTTGGTTATGGCCAAAATCAAAGCAAGAATTAAATTTTCAAGGTGAGAATACTTAACCTCTGCATCTAAGAGGCTTTTACTTACATAATATACCAGGTGTTGTTGACCTTCATGATCCTTGGCTAGAACTGCACTGACTGCATTACCTGAAACGGCTATGTATATGGACAATGGATCACCATATATTGGCTTCTTCAAGGCAGGCGCTGAAGATAGATAATCCTTAAGAGCCATTAGTGAATCATCATGCCTTTGAGGCCATTCAAACTTTTTATTCTTCCTCAAGATATCATAGAAGTCTTTACACTTCTCTGAGGATCTGGAAAAGAATTTGTTGAAGGCAGTTATCCTTCCGTCAGTCTTTGGACATCTTTAGCATTAACAGGAGACTTCAAATTGATGATGCCTTCAATCTGTTTGGGGCTTGCTTCAATTTCCCTGTTAGTCACCATATATCCTAGGAACTTCCCTGCCATGACACCAAAATGGCACTTTGACGGGTCCAGCTTCATATTGCACCAAAATGGCCCCTTTACTTCATAATCTGAATGGCATAGCAATATAACAATATATGCCGGTAGGAATCATGAATGTTGTATCCTCTTGATCAGATGGTTCCATCTGAATTTGCTGAAATCCAGAGGAAGCATTCAGAAAAGTGAACATTTCATTTCCTACCGTGCATCCACCATAGAGTCAATGTGTGGTAAGGGGAAAGGATCCTTGGGACATGCCTTGTTTAAATCAGTAAAATCGACACATACCCTCCACTTTCCATTTTTCTTAGAAACTACCACTACATTGGCTAACCATCGTGGAGACTTTACCTATCATATCATACTTGCTTTAAGAAGTTTTTCAACTTCTTCCTCGATACTGATATTTTATTCAGGCACAAGTTTCCTCTGTTTCTGGTGGATAGGCCTGATAGAAGTATCTATCCCTAACTTAAGTGTAATAATATCTTTAGATATACCTGTCATATCATAGTGTTTGAAGGACAAGGTGAACTTCCTTTGTTTGAGGAAGGATACCAAATCCTCTTTAATGTTCCTGAGAATATTGGATCCTATATATACCTTTACATCTAGATCCTGGTGTCCAAGGATACTTCTTTTAAATCTTTTTCCCGGGCCTCCAATACCTCTCTTGAATTGTGCATTGATTGCTATGCAACGGTTTGCTTCGTAGCTGGCTTCATAGAGGAAGTGTAGTAATTCATTGCCTCCGCTTGGTCACTGTCTATCGTCACTACTCCCCATGGGTTTGGGAGTTTGATACATTGATGATAGGTGGAAGCTACTACTTTCATCTCATGTATCCAAGGCCTGCCAAGTATCACATTGCAACATGACAAGTTATCTATAACACAAAATTTTTGGAAAGAATTTACACACTCAATACAAATAGGTAGCTTGATGTCCCCTAATGTGTTTTTAGTTTATCCACTAAAACCAACAAGGACAGATGATCTTGAGTAAATCGGCCTGAATTATGTTCACTAAACTCCCGCCGTCAACGACGATCCTGCGAACGTAGTGATTAGCAATATATAAAGTAATGATCAAAACGTCATGATAAGGATCTTGAAGGTGCATGCGATCCTCTTCATCAAAAGTTATAACCCTTTGATCGGTTAACATTGTTGTCCGGATGGGTCTTTCACCATTCTCCAACTTGGTTTCCTTGGCGTGCCGCTTTGCCGAGGAGAATGAGGTTCATAAATTTCTGAACCCCTGGAGATAAAATTGATGATCTGTGCGTCAGGTGGTGGTGGAGCTGCTTTATGTGGAATTTCTTTAGGATCATGGATCCTTGATTTCTTTCTTCCGTCAGCTTCTTGAAGTGACCCTTGCTCAGAAGATATCCAGTTTTTCTTCTCAGACCTATACAATCATCAGTCATGTGTCCGAAGTCTTCATGGAATGCACACCATTTGGACTTATCCTTGAAGGATGTTGATTTCTCATTTTTCCGAGGCCATCTAGCTTTTTCTTCAATATCTCTTATAGAACATATCAAGCCATGAATATCAACAGAGAAGCAATATTCGGAAATTCTTGGATAATTTTCATCATCATCATCATCATCATCATCATCGTCTTCTTCGACCACACGGACATTTTGATTGTTGAACTTTGAATACGGCTTGGCATTGTTGTTCCTGTAGGAGGATCCTTGTTTCTTATCAGGGGACTCCTGTTTTGTTGGAGTTCCCAACCATTCCTGGATCCTTTAATAATCCTCTAGTCTTATGAACATATGTGCCCTATTCCAGACTTCATCTAATGTCCTTCATGGGGTTATTACAATATCATCATAAAATGGGGAGCCCTTTTGTAACCCCATCCTGAATGCCTCAACAGCCGTAGCCACGTCAAGATTTGGGATTTCAAGGGCTTCCCTTCCAAACTTGGTGACAAAATTCATTAAGGATTCATCTTGAGGTTGGACAACGCGATATAAATCACTAGTTAATTTCTCGAATTTTCTACTACAAGAAAATTGGCTATTGAATAAACTAAGTGTGAAAAAGATGTAACATAGTAGGGAGGAAGACTTAGCAGCCGTTTGAGAGAGGATCTAGTTAATGTGGATCCAAAACCTTTGCATAGGCAGGCTTCTTTAAGCCTTTCCAAAATGGGGTTGATTCTCGGTCTCTCCGTGTACTGAGCCACATGCTCCTCTGGATCGGTTGAGCCATCATAAACCTTCATTTTGGGTGCTTGGAAGCGTTTTGGGATTTCAACATCACATATTGGTGGAGAAAACCTCTACAGCTTATTGCTTCCTTCTTGAATTTCAGGAATGGGTCGAACCACTCCTGGAACACTGGATATCATATCCTTCAGTTTCTATAGTTCCTTGGCCATGGCTAGGTTGATACCTGTATCCTGCATAGAACCAAGGTTAGTGTCTAAAGATATATGATTATAAAGGTTACCTCTTTGTTGATTGAATGTTAGCATTCCAGAAGAGCATCCTGGATAAGAAGCACCAGCTATGATAGTTGTTCCACCAGAGGCAATAGTCTGCATAGGGATGAAGTCTCCCTAATTAATTACCGATGAGCTTTGATGTTGAAGTCCCGAGGATCCTTGATTCTGCATTACGGATCCTTGAGGTTGAAAGTTGAAGGATCCTTGATGAAAGAATCCAGAGTATCTTGGCTAAAGGACAGATGATCCTTGCTGAAGGAATCAGGATCCTTGAGTTTGCTAACCCATGGACCCTGGTTGGAGGATGGATGATCCATTCCTTGTTGGAAGAACGAGGATCCTTGCGTTTGTTGACCCATAGACCCTGGTTGGAGGATGGATGATCATTGCTGAAGGATGGAGGATCCTTGAACAAGTTGAGCCACAGACCCTAGAGTGGTGAAATCCAGCATCCTAGGCATCAAGGGAGTCTGATCCTCAACTGGCCTATTTTTCTTTTTGAGATCCTCTATCTCACGTAGGATCTTCTGGTTGGTTCTGTTCTACTTCTCCATGTACGCCTTAACCTGTGAAAACATAGCAGAAACATCCTTGTTAGAAGCTACCGCAGAAGTAGCAGCAGTGGACTTTGAGCCCTGGAAGACAGGAGTTTGCATCGGCAACACTGGTCCTTTGTACTCCTATGGGTGGAGGAGATAGTGGCAATAAGGTTTTTGATGAGAGAGAAAGTGATGAAGGCACGGTGGTTGAAGCAGAGGTTGGTTGTAGAAATGAGTTTCAACCGGATTTTAAAACACTGGTTATCATAATGTTTTTGGTTTGGTTTGATTGTGTTTATAGATAATGTTGGAACAACGATTAATTATCAAAATCCATCTAATAATTATAACCAATCACAATGTTCCGTACAACTAGGCTTAGAAACGTAGGTAAGTTTTTTTATAATTTATTTGATGGAATTCAACACTTATAGTACATGTTATGCATGTTTTATTAAATAATTTCATTTTTGAATGTAACATTAATGCTTTAGTATTGTGTAGTGGTTATGATAAATACCAAAGAAAGTATTTCAACTGATAATCGAATTCGATGAAGGAAAATCTTTGTAGACGAAAGGCGAAAAAAAAAATAAATTAAAACATACAAATATGCAACCAAATGGTTAATTTGTATCTTATTGTCTTCATTAACGGTTGTTATTACTAAAGTTTTTATGACAATAGTTTTGAAATTCTTAAATGTAATTTTTATACAAACATAAATCAGTAAATAAGATTTAGAATGCTAACAATGTTATACAATTTTAACAATATGTTGTTAAGTTGAGGTTCAGTGATTAAATTATGTTTGAACAACAAGATAATATTTTCTTTAGTTTTAATATACACATTTTCGTTAATAGAATGCATCTCAAATACATACATGTAATTCATACAATATATTTATTTACTAATTGTCATATTTTTTATGTGGTTTCAAGTTAAGCTAATAAAACACATAAAAGTATTTTCTAACTCCATCATAAACTGGACAACACAATCAATCTTCAAGTACTTTATATGCATATAATTGTTCCGGTCAAAGTACTTTAGGTGAGTTAAACAATATTAGTTTCCCTAAAATATTATTGATTATTTAAGTATTCGTGTATTTGTGAGTACCTTTTGTTTTGTAAATATCTATAATCATTTCACAATTTTGTAGTTGATCCTACAATTAAATTATAAATCTCTTCAATTAATAAGCGAACAAAATGGACAATAATTTTGGATGAAGGAGAAACAACAATCATCAACAAAATAGAAAAGTACACCAAATCATTTTGTCGTTTAATAAGACACCTACAAAAACTATTATTTTTATTTATAATCAAAATCAATTTTATTTTGTGTTTGTGTTTTTTATTCTTTAAATAATTATATTGTTACATGTATATTTTTTTTGAAGTTGTGAATTTTTTTTATGCCCTATTGTTTCATCTACCTATCATTTGACATCATTTTTGAATTGCATAAAAAATAATTTATGTCTATTCAATAACAATAGCATGTGCATCCACTTTTACTTATAGTAGAACATATAAACAAACATCACCAATAGAGTGTATAAGTATTTGATTCATTCATTTAAATATTATGTGTTTATTGCAATATTTAAATTTGTCCACCCGTGGCACCCCACGGGTCAGTAACCTAGTCTTCTATGAAAATAAAAGATTCCACACATCTCGTATTTATTGTTGAGATCTTAATACGATGGGAGAATGAGAATAGGAACTAGATTTCTATGATTAACCTATTGTCTTACGGTAGTGGTTTCAATACTACGGTTTCATTTAAGTGAAAATTGTTTTGGTCAAAAATCGGTTTGAGGATAATGTAACCAAATTTTATTAGTGAGGTACAGTGAGTTTATAACAATGATGAATATGTAGCAAAAATGGATAAGAACACAGAGATTTGTTACGAGGAAAAGCCCTTGATCGTGAGAGGATCGCCGACACAAAAACCCCGGGTGATGACAATCGTCTATCACCTCTTTATTAATAGAAAACAAGTGTTAGAATGATGGAGCTAAAAATCAATGAATACAATAATTTCTAAGTGTATGTAGTGTAGCTAGAATGATCTCTGCGAACTAGAGCGTGCAAGTTAGGTGTTTTACCTAAACTGATATAGCTCAATATATACAAAAATGAATTCTAACAAAATGTCCTAAAAATCCTCCACTATTCCACTAGAATGTTGCATCCACTTTGACTACGTGCTAGATACTTTGTACTATGAATGAGTGGGCTAACTTGGTATCTTAGCCGTTATACCTGTTAAATACAATACCATTCAAAGAATACAATCGTTTGTAGATAATTAACACTGATGATCCTTAATCCTGAGCAACCTGAAACATATCTTAATGATAAATGATCCATAAGCCATATAAGGATAACATATCCTCAGCACAAAAATCTGTGCCTAACAAAAATAGTTATATCATTTACAGAAATTTCAACTACATAAAGACTACAAATAGAATAATCATATTACTTGTTTGAAACACAATGCCAACCAAACTTCATATACGAGTCATATCCCTAAGTATCATTACAATTGCATTGGGCACCTTCGAAGTTGGTTTTGGCTTCTAAAGACAAAGGAGGTTTAGGCATTGGGTCGTTAGAAGGTCTTAACAATGCTCTTTTGCAAAAATGGAGATGGAGGTTTGTGAACGAAACGAATGCCATTTGGGTGAAAATTAGTTCATCTCTGTATGGTTCGGAAGGAGGTATGTTCTCTTCTTTTAAAGTCAATTGCATTTGGCAGAGAATGTTAAAATTATTTACAAAGCTTAATGGCTCCGGTATCGTACCCTCAATTTGATTAAACAAGAAATCGGTGATGGAAATGAAACATTGTTTTGGAATCATCCTTGTGCCGTACCCTACGTTTAGCTAATAAATTTCCAAGGTTATACATTTTAGAAATGGTGAAAAATTGTTTGGTGGCACAAAGGGTGAGGGGAGAGTCGTGGGAATGGCGTAGGAATCTCCGAGGGGAGCCGAAATGGCCCAATTTATAGAAATGCAAGATATGATTAATATATTTTCGCTTTCGAATGGTAATGATCGATGGGTTTGGTCGTTGCAAGGGATGTCTGAATTCTCGGTTAAGGGTATTCGGGAGGTAATTGAAAACATTATGCTCCCTAGTGCCTCGAGGAGAACCATTTGATTCCCTTGTTTTCCTCAAAAAATAAATATTTGCGGATGGAGAGTTGTGGGAAATCGTTTGCCTACTAGGACAGATTTGGCTACCAAGGGGATAGATGTTCCGTCTACTATTTGCCCCTTGTGTAATGATAGGTTAGAGTCTGCTAGTCATGTTTTTGGAAAGTGCGCCTCGGTTAAGAAGATTAGGGATTTGGTTGAAAGGTGGCTTGATGTGAAGTTGCTAGCTTTGCGATTCCCAAATGATCTCATGGAATGGGTTGAGAACTCGTCTTTAGGCATGCTCAAGAAAGAAATTGTGGGTGCAATTATCTATGTCTTCTGGTGGGAAATTCGGAAGCTTCGAAATGATACTGTTTTTTTGAAAACACGTATGAAACATGCGGTGTTGTTTGATAACGTTACGTACTTCTCTTTCCTTTGGTATTCGAGTTGAAAGAGTAAGTGTAGAGTTAATTGGGTAGAGTGGTTGAAAAACCCTCTTTTATTCATGTAATTTTTCTTTCTTGTTTGTGCCCGGCTAGTTTCTTACTAATCGGTGCTTTATATAATTTCCGTCGTCCAAAAAAAAGTAATATAAGGATTCGAAAGTTGTTTAGAATTGATTCATGAGAATCAAGTGGTCGTTTAATTAGGTGAGTGGACTATGGAGGAGGCGGTTGGATTTCGGCTGCCATCAGGGGGCGCTCTGGTTGGTGGGTGAGGGTAGTGCATTTGGCTGATTGCTCGAGTGTTCCTCGTAGGGACACTAATGAGCGATGGTAATTGAATAGTTATCAAATTAAAGCTAAATTCATTGCATAGTTGTTTAAAATGGGTTGAAATTATCCCAAATTAATGGTTAAAAACGGGCATGAATTATTCAAAATATTTGTTTAAGGTTAGAGGGAATTGTTCAATTTAATTGCTTAAAATACGCTAGAGCTATCCTAATTAAATGTTTCAGTATTTTTAAATTCTAAAATAAAATTGTATATATCAAGAAAGTAAAATAAATTATAAAACCTATATAATATTAATACTCAAAACTACAATAGTTAAAATATTTCCTTTTGATAAGTCAGGCTTTAGGCTAGTATATAGCATGTCTTGTTATAATCAAGCCTTGGGTTGGTTTAGTATATGTCTCATAACACGCACCAATTTCAATACTTCGATAATTCCAAAAAAACAAATTTATATCATTTATAGAAATTCCAATAACACAACCAATGAAAATAGAACAATTGCCTTATTTGTTTTAAACAATGTCGACCAGATTATATAATTACGAGTCGTAACCTAGAGTAACATTATTACTAGTAATATAGGTTGTTTATCTATTCATAAGAGTCGAGTGGTGGCCTGTGGACTAGAGAGATGCGGTAGGATATTGGCCGACTTTGACGAGGCGGGTGGTGACAGTGCGTCGATGTGAATTATAATTATACTGTTTCACATCTGGACACATGTTCATTGATGAATTAATGAGTTTTCATTTTGCTGTTAATATAACTTGTAGACTCCCAGCGCGTTGCGCCGTAGCCATGCAACGTATGCGTTTATTTTATCTTGTGCCCAAGATGTACGCAAAGAAAAGTCGGTCGGTATTGGTTCGAGATAAAAAAACATAACCCCAATAAACATGTTAGAGATAATACATAACATGAGTTTGACCTGTTAAGAGATAAGATATGACCCCCATAGGGAATTAGTAGGTGGTACAAGATCGAACAAATTTTTGCCTTTCGGGAATAACAAAACAATGAAATGAAAACTATAGTGGCTTTGATTTAGCTTATTCAACCAAAGAAGCATTAAATTATAGTTAATACACAATGAATGTTATATAACTTTATTGACTTATTAATTAAATTCTCAAATCAAACTTTCAAATATTTTCACTATTAGCATGAATACATTTATGTCGTTAAAAAAAGTGTGACAATATTGTTAGATGCTATCTTTGAATTTAATTATAACTAGTTGGTTTACCCGAGCTTCGCGGCGCGGGCTCAGAATTGCGGTTATTGTTTGTGTTAACCGCAATTCAATCCAAAAAACTATAAATTGTGCAATGCTCATAGGTCAGGTCTGGTTAATACTTAATAAGAACCACTAGAACCAATACTAACTCTTACCACACATGAAATATTTTCGTTAATGCTACATATCTTAGCTATTCTTCAGTGGACTAATGCGGACTATTAATGTAACTATATATGTTTACTTGATAACCTTAACGAAGTAAGAAATCTTATTATTAATATTCTCATTAGTGTTGGTTATTCAAGTCTTAATATGAGAAGGGAAAATGAAACCATCATTTAATTATAAAAGTTATAATTATTTCAGAAGCCATATTGAGAGATTCCAGTCTGCTAATACATCCAAATGGCATAATTGCTAAAGAACACAAAGTAGTTTGCATATATGCACATTTACCTTTTTTGCACACTTGACTTCTGAAAAGTCAAACTGCCTTCTTGAAGGTTTGTTGTGTTAATAATGTTTTTGTACAAAAAATAACTTGTTTCAAACTAATTATTTTGATTCACTACTCGACCCATCCAAATGCTAACAAAGATATGCAAATTATTGATCATTTGACTTTTAATAGTTTGTTAATCAAAAAGCTCTCTTTTTATTAAAGGAAATCAAAAAACGCTCTTGCAAAACCAATTGGATCTTTGAATTTTAAAGTCAACTGCCCTATTTAAAAGTAAACAACACATATGCATACCATTTAAAAGCTACTAGTAGAAACCCGCGCGATGCTGCGGGATTCAACTCACATACAATGTCGGTTGATTCGTTTCAGTTCGATTCAATTCGTCAATGTAAGTTCGATTAGGTTGAATCACAATTTACACAAATACAAACAAAATTACTACAAATATATAATCATAAACCTAAGAGCATCATCAATAGGATGATTTTTGGTGATGTTTTTTAGATGCCAAATTACAAACACATTTTTGAAAAATTCTTGCACAAGAACTTTACACCCTCTTCTCTGCTCCAAATCACAATTTCTCTCTTCCAACTCACCTTCTTTTTATTCTAAGAATCTCTAAAACCATCCTATTGGAGTTGGTCTAACTAATTAATTACTTTACTAACACATACTCTTCATGAATTCCTTTAAGTTACCATTTGTCAATAGTTTACGTATACAAGTTAAAAACTAAACATAATTCAACGGGCAATTTTTGTATAATAAAAGTCATTAACTGAACATATTACGGGAGCAATTTTGAGATTTTAAAACTCAAAAACCGAGAATGACAGTCAAATCTTTAACAGGATATAAAATGAATACAATTGAACCAAACCTCATGTGTAAAAACAAACATATTTGATGCCATATACATTGGTCCAAACAATCTCATTTGAACCAAATAGCCCTGAATCACATGCAAACTTGTTAGAACAACACCCAAGACTACCAAAACAACAGCTAACAAGATTGAACTATAAAAGAATCTAAACCTATAAACTAAATTCAAATTCCAACAGGTCAAGGATACACGTCAGGACCCTCAAAATTAGCTGAAAGCGTAGGATATCGTTCATGGTATCTAAGTGTTGTATTGCAGCCCTAACCTGTAAAATAAAAACAAAAAGCATCTTACTTGAAAAGGCCATGCTTAAAAGTGCATCACAAATACAAATAGATAATCATCTTACTTACTTATAGAAAGAACCCGATGGCATTTGTCAAAGATTATGCATAAATAGGAATGATGATATAAAGCGTTAGATCTCCTACCAAACCTTGATTTGTTTTTAACTGGAATAAAAATTCAAAAAATAAATGTAAATTTTAACACAAACTAATCAATACATAGGGGAAAATAGTGAGATACCTCTTCTATAACATATCTTCCAACTCCATCAAGATCGGAAGCCAAACAGAAAACAAAACTGGTTGCTGCAAATTGTATTCCCATTCTACATCATGCTCAATTCACATATACTGCCAATCATAAAAGAAATTAAATTATACTCCCGCAAGTAATAAACATATTTACTTTTTATACCGTGAAGATACACGCCAGGCCGGTTGCTACTATTTATTATACATTTAGTCTGGTTTTAATACCTTTTTGGGCCTAACATATTTGTGTCCGTTTGAACTTTTAATTGGTGTACACTCTATTCATATATCTGTGTTCATTTGTATTATGTCCGTAAACCGTTCGCTTATATTTTTAACGAACCAACATAAACAAACAATATCACACTCTTTTTCTTAACAAGCGAACATGGACAAGAAAACCCCATTAGTTTAATTGTCCGTGTTCATTCGTTTGGATCGTTAGCATGCCTTAGTACAAGTAGGCAGGGTATGATTATGAAAAAGAATTTTCCATTGTAATGGAAGACTTTTGATACTACAACTATGAATGCGTCATGTTCTTTTCCGAAATAGGTCAAGACTGTATTAAACTTTAAATGTAAATAAGTACTCAACAAACATAACTTCAATATCTTAATCTGTCTCTTGAAGAGGATATTGAAGTTCAAATTCTAATTTAAAACCGAACGACATTTAGGGTACAAAGAAACAAAAAATAAATTTCCAATCTTCTCTTGACATATCGTATAATACGTCTGTTGGTTTTTCTTATTTGTAGCGTTGATTATATCTACGTCATGAGCCTTATATGTCTCAATTAAATAATAACGAACACGCAATTAAGAAACTATTAATTCATAAATATATTAATTTCAAAATTTATATCTAAACATATAAATAAGAAAATTGCAATCACAATATAATAATTTATAAACAAAAATCTACATGTTAACTACTTGAATTGTAATGAAATCAGATTTTGTCCAAAAAAAAATATATATTCTGTGTATAAAAACTAAAGTCACAGAATCTATTAATTTACCTAAAAAGAAGCAACTCTCAAATGCTTGCCTATAGGATTGTGGTTATTTAAAATCCTAATGCAAATATTTGACTCCAAATGGCTTCAAGCGTCTCCAGATGTAAGTCTTCTTCTCCCTTAATTTCTTCTTTTGGCATCATCATTCAATGACCCTTTGTTAACAATCCTATATGTACCCTTCTCTAAAATAATCTTCGCAACAAATTTGTCAAATGTGGCAGAGAGTTACTTAAATATATACCCCTTCAAATGGGCCAAACATAACCTGGGTTCATATTGATCTTCATATTATCAAAGAAATTCACACTATGCAATAATAATAAAGCACACTATATTATCAAGAGCAAAACAAATAAAAAACGAGAAACCTACTCGTATACTCACTCCATGTTCCATGAGCCAACATTCCAAGCAAATCAAGGTAAATAGGGTATGCCGGCCATTTAGAGGCCAAGAAGCCAAAATGACATGCCAAATGCTATAATATCAATTTTTAAGAGATCCGCAACTCGAAAGCTGTAATCATAGTTATTGGGCCCACATGCAGAAAATGATGCGACAAGCAACACTGATTTGTAACAATTAAAAAGTTCCATAAAAAAATAATCAAATAAAAGTTTAAAACTTTAATCAAATCAAGACACTTGTGAATTAAAATAGTAAATGCCATAATACCATTGATTTGTTAACATAAGTTACGAGAATCCTAGGTATGGCCATTGGTACCGAGTCAAACTTGGTACTCGGTTAAACACTTTCAACATCAAGAACAAACCCAATTGCATTACGACTCTTTGGAGCTTCAGCAACTCTTTTAACCTATGCAGTCACAACTCCCAATAACAAAACTGAATGAATATCCACATAAAAGAACATTCCCACATTTTTACATTTATCAACTTCAAGCTTATAGATTGAACCGATTACGCAACTTGTTCCTCTACAACCTGTAAGTGAGTCACAAACGACATCACTAAACCCGACGCACTCTTAACTCACATTTGCAAAAAAAAAAAAAAAAAAAAATACAAAACATTTAGAAATGGTATGATCTCAAATAAATATAATTATTTTTCATCTTACTCGATCTATCAATTTCTCTTTTTAACTGGTTTTCACTTTTAACCGTAATGAATAAACACATTCATTTTATTAACAAACGCACATGATCACATTCATTTTCTAAACGAACAAACACGAACATGTTCTCTTAACATACGAACACAAACATTTTATTCTTAACAAACGAACATGAACACATTAACTTTCTTAATGGACAAACATGAACAAGAAAATTCATTCCTTTAAGTGTTCGTGTTCTTTCATATGTTTGGTTAAAGTTCAACAAACGAAGACGGCACATTAATTTTCTCAAAGAAAAAGCATGAACAAGAATATTCGTTCATTTGAGTGTTCATGTACATTCGTGTGTTTGGTTAACGTTCAACAAAAGAACACGTTCATTTTCTTAACAAACGAACAAGAACAAAAAAATTCGTTATTGTCAATACAAGATCAACGCACCTCAATATTGTCACCTTCATTGTTACCGGCAACAGGAAAAGTAGTTTGTGTATTCACAAACGACACGTTATGTAAGGATTTCCAGAATTATGTCGACGACATTATCTTTGGGTCTACAAACGACACGTTATGTAAGAATTTCGAGATGTCAATGCAAACAAAGTTCAAGATGAACTCGATGGTAAAGATGAACTTCTTTCTAGGGTTGCAAGTTCACCAGTCTGCAAAAAGAATCTTTATTCACCAAACCAAGTATGTGTACGATGTCTTGAGCCGATTCAAGATATCTGCCGGAAAAATCCCTTCAACACCTCTCCCCGTGGGTCACAATTTATCACCGGATGAATTGGAGGACACTTTTGATCCTACCCTCTATCGTGCTATGACCGGATCTTGAATGTATCTAACGGCTTCTCAACCCCGACATTATGTTTGTTGTTTGTCTTTGTGCTAGGTTTCAAGCTAGTCCATGAGTGACTCACCTAGCAACGTTCAAGCGTATTCTTCAGTATCTAAGGGGAAATCCAGACATCGGGTTATGGTACCCCAAGGAGGATAACTTTGAACTTACCGCCTTTTCAGACTTAAACTACGGAGGTTGCAAGATTAACTTCAAATCAACTACGACAGGGTGTCAATTCTCAGGAAACAGGCTTGTTTCCTGGCAGTGTAAGAAGCAGATGACGGTCTCTACTTCAACCGCTGAGGTAGAATATGTTGCATCCACGAGTTGTTGTTCCCAGGTTTTGTGGATTCAACAACATCTGCGCGACTACGGTTTGAAGTTTCTTACTACTCCTATTTTGATTGATAACTCTTCTGCAATAAGTATCACCAAAAATCCTGTACAACATTCTAAAACGAAACATAAAGAAATTCGATATCATTTCATACGGGATTGTTTTGAAAAGAAATTAATCGACCTTGAGAAAGTACATACTGATTTTCAAAAGGCCGATCTATTTACCAAATCCTTTGACAAAACTCGATTTCAATTTTTGCTTGGTTTAAATGGATTGAAGACCCTTGCTGAAAACCTGAAACAAGGAAAACTATATTTCTTTTTCTGTTTAATTTTTCTTTTAAAATTTATTTAGGTTTTGGATTTTAGGGGGTGAAAAATAGAAAATACAAAAAGATTGTGCTTTTCGTTTGTATAGATAAAATCCAAAAACATTTAAAAATTTTTAAAAGTCAAAAACATTGAAAAATTAGAACAATCAAAAAATATTGTGTTTTCTTGTCTTTAATGTTTTTAAAATATTTTGAAAAAATCCAAAATATTGTGCTTTTCGTTTTTATATATATAAAAAAAATTGAAAAAGACAAAAAGATTGTATTTTCAGTGTGTATAAAAAAAATCGAAAATCCAAAAAGATTGTGAAGTTTTATTTTGTTTATAAGAAAATTGAAAAAGACAAAAAGATTGTGTTTTAAGTATGTATAGAGAAAAACCAAAAAGATTTTTGCATACGTTCGCTGAAAAATATGTCAATTACTCATATTTGAAGGGCATATGCTTGTATATGTTTGGTCCTGAAATTTACTTGTAAATGTTCAGGACAGCCATTTACCTGATAATGAAAGTAGTTGGGGCGTTTGTTATTCGTTTTACTTTATTTTTCTCGCTGAAAATTATGTCGGTCATTTAAGTTTGTGCAGCATGCTTGCATGCCTTGGTCCTATTATTCACTTGTGAATTGATAGAATAGCCATTAATTTATAGACTTAATTTAACCGGGGCGATTAAATTCATTTTATTTTATGCTCCTCTAAATTTTGAGTTTTTGAAGCAAAAAGAGAAAATGATAGTACATTGATTGTTTTGACCCCATATCCAACAAGGTATCAAAGGGCAAGAAAGTGGTTGATACAGGATTTGATTCAAAGCTTGATCCGTCTGTTGAAGATAATAGAGGCTAGTTTGCTTGTCGGGACAAGAAGGTTCGTAAGATTATTGATGAATTCTGATATGTGGATCAAGAGCTGAAAGTTGAAGCTGTCGCTTGTGCTCAAGCTAATCAGATGACATCCTTTAAAGCCGTATCTAAAGTACGAGGTGACATTATTTCATGGCTTTTCGATTCTGAATTAAAAGTTTGCATTATCAAATGGGAGAATGGCATTCAGTAGTACGAGAGAATTACTGACGTTCTCACATTGCCAAGATGGGACGTACGTACTCTTGCGTATCGACAATTTATTAACCGTGGTGGGGATTATTTGAGCATTTTGGTTTCACCAAGTTTTGTTGTTCGAGGTGAACCACGGATTCAAATATTTTAAGGCAAAGGTTCCAACTCGCAAACGCATCGATGAGATTGATCCAAGTACTGGTTTGAGGAAATTGGTACTTAAGGTAAAGCTGCCAAAAACAATGAAGCGTGTGCCGGTGAAGAAGCTGAACCAACATATGTATTTGTCTTTTTAACCGTTGGTATTACGACAACCGAAATGGCAAGGCCGTTATTATATTGGGTAAAGGCTTAAAGACCGAGCTGACAAAGATCATTGATCCAATGTGGCTCGTGAACTTGACTGAGACAGACAATGACGTGCTATTCAAGAATAAGATATTGATACAACGTCCTGAAGACTATGACCGAGCAATGCAGTTTCAACGTGTTGTTCATGTGTGTCATGAACATGGTATTCACAGCTGCAGAGATTGCAGATAAGACGCTTCAGGTAAATTAAAGACAAAGAGCTCAAGACGAGGGTGTGTCTGTTTGTACACGGTTTTGCGTCTCGAGTCTTTGTATTTATCGCTTTGTATTTATCGTTTATTTAATGTAAAAGTCATTTATATTATTTAAGCTAGTTTGAGAGGAACCGTCTAGTTCGTTAAGGATTTTTAACGAACTAGACCATAAGTTAAGTTCCTCCTGATTCGTTAAAGATGTTTAACGAATTAGGAGGTGGTTCGTTAAGTTTATTTGTTAAATGTATTGTAACGTAGTGGGTGGCTAGTTCGCTACGGAATGTGTAACGAACTAGACCCATCTTCTATATATAGTGGGTTCGTCCACTGTTTAATTTAAAGTTTTGAGTTAAGATTAACGAACATCTTTCCAGATTTCCTCTCAAGCTTCATCTTAATTAATTATTCAATCTATAATATATCTATACACATATATACAACTAATACTAATATATACAACAAATAATCGTTTAAGAGTAACAATGAACTAGATTCGTTAATAGTTTATTATGCTTTAGATCTGAGATCCCGAGCTTTCACAACTTGTTTCAAACACAATGTCAGCCAAACTTAGTATTACGAGCCGTAGCTATTAGAAGCAAATGCACTTTTGGTCAAGTATAGAATCATCAAGTATTCAAGTGGGTGATTTTGTTTTCTAACTATGCAAAAATGTGTACCTCAATGAGAACATCAAGATCTTAACATTTTGGCATTGATATTCATATAAAATATGTTAAAAAAAGAAATACATATTGTATTTTTAGAAGCATTCGTTCCCTTACTAGTAATGTGTAGATTCTCTTCCCATGTTTTGGCTATGATGCAAAAGATTGAACATAGATTGCACCTTGGTTAAGGTTCTTCTTGAGGCAACATACACATTAGTTCTCATTCACGATAAGTCAAAAGAAGGTCCTGCATGAAGAATATTTAAAAGCAAAAATATCACACCCCGACCCTGTGCCTAGATGGGTTATTTAGTGGAACACTTTGCTTATAATTAAATATTTATTTACTTGAAAACTTCTCAGATCATTAAATAATTGAGTGTTTTCTTTACAACTTCTGCTTAGTCTGTTTATAATATTAAAATCTTAATCATATCCATATAGCGAGCATCTAATTCCATGAGTGACTCTGATTTCTTGCTAGATCTGCTAAATCTATTTCCTTGATATGTGGGGGGGGGGGATATGTCATTGATATGCTGGAGAATCGTGGACTTTAAAAGTATTTAAACTTTTGTAAATGCAAAAGCATTTACAAGCTCAGCGCAAGGATTATTTATTTTCGGGATTTGTACCACTGCCCTACACACACTACAAGATTTCCCCAAGCCACGTAGCACTTGTTTAGAGAACTTGTTATGACTACATGTACAATTATGTTTGGATCCAAATACATGTGCAATCGGTCTGAGTTGCTTTTATTTTTTATTTTGCATTATAACGTTTTTAGAGA
This sequence comes from Bidens hawaiensis, assembly GCF_021521415.1. Taxonomy (NCBI): domain Eukaryota; kingdom Viridiplantae; phylum Streptophyta; class Magnoliopsida; order Asterales; family Asteraceae; genus Bidens; species Bidens hawaiensis. The sequence continues at coordinate 65,959 of NW_027499348.1, forward strand.
TCACGTAATCTCATGTAAACATTTAACTGACTCTTTAAGACAAACAACTCATTCATTTTATATAGTATAAATCTGTTTTAATTGGTTATAAAGGTTTAACGTATTTGCCTGTGATTGTCTATTCTGAATGATGTGGTGATTTCTTTTAAAAACGTTTGTTAATGAATGAAGCTTTACCTATGATTAAATAGGTTTATATAAATATTCGGATCGTCTCTTGATCCGGCTACAGACCTTTAGTCTGGTTTGGATAGCTTTAAACGTTGATATGTCATATGTTAATTGTTTGAATAAATTAAACCTTGAGCGTCTCTTGAACAGGCTACATGTAGTCTTTTTGTTTATTTCAAATCATGTTCTTAGTTTCTTCTTCATGAAGAAACATCTATGATAGGATTCGTCTTTAAGAAGAAACGTCAATTAACTATAAACTTTGTATGTAAACTATTATGTTTCTTTGTCATGAAGAAACAATATTTTACTATATCCTCATGTATGTAAAATCTTATGTTTCTTAATCATAAAGAAACAATATTTTAGCTATAACCCGTGAGTGCGTGTGTATGTATACATACATACATGCATACATACATACATACATACATACATACATACATACATACATACATACATACATACATACATACATACATACATACATACATCTATATAAAGCTTATAAATGTGATCAAGCTTTAAGCTATACCCCCGACTAAGTTCTAAGCCATGTAATATATTAATAAAATTTTAACTTAAGCAAAACCGTTATCTTAAACATGTATTTGGAGTAGAATTCATAAACATGTACGAGTAGCACTTCTATTCTATGTCGCGTACTGGGCTTAAACCATCATAATTTTGGGGTTCGACATGCACTACAAGGCTATGCGGCTTAAAGAGGTTATGTCTGTGTAAAAGAGTGTTTGGTGTGAGAAAATGAACATTCTGGTCACCCCCTTTTATAGGAGAAATTGGGTTCCATCGAGTATCGCGATGGACCCTTTCCTTGGTCTGTCGCTTATCGCGATTGCAGATATGACGCGTGAGAGTCTGCCACGTGTCTCCCTGGTGAGACACATGTCGCTGAGTCACGTTGGTCCACCTTGTTATGAGCTCATTGCGTAGCGCGATGGGGTTCTAGATTCAAATTTTTAGCTTCGGTCCCTTGTCTCTAGTAGCTCGTGTCTAACTTCCATGTTCCAAAAACACTATTCCAGCTCGCGGAGATGCGAGCGTGCGAAGTGCAAAGTGCGCCATCAAAGCGCCACAATGCGCCCATTTCCCGAGCTCGTGCGCGTCGTGTGCTTCGAACCCTCGTTAAGATTACTGAGTGTGTCTTTCCAAATAAGAATATTATCATATGAACTCATCTTCTTATAAGGAGCTCACAAGTTTGAAATGTATCAATATGGGATGAATTTCTCTTTCCTATTTATACCCATGTGGAATGACTCCACTTTCTTTCATCTTTGAATGTGGGATGAAGCTATTTTTCTCATTTTTTAAGAGAAAATTCCAATTTGCCTCCCTGGAAAATGTCTTCGCGAGATTTGATTAACCACTGAAAAAGAATTTGCGCATGTTGTATCATTGTATTACTCGGCAGGTTTTTTTGACTCCAGCCGTTAGTTGACCTTCCTTTGACCAGTTAAAAATTGTTGAAGTGACCCATTTACCCCTATATCTTCATCTTCATCATCTAACCTAGAGATTTAACTCAAGAACCCTATTTTTTAAATTTGGGGCTTTCTCAAATCTTGTTCAAAATCTACAAGTCTAATTTCAAATCTTGTTCTACAATATTATAGCATATTTGTAATACATACAAGAATTTAGAAAAAGAAAATTATAAATTTGTTCTTGGTGTTCTTGGCATCTTCTCTCACACACAGTGTGTGTGTTCTTGGTGTTATTGGTGTTTTAACCTAATAATGGGGGAAAGCATACACGAATGAGATCTGTGGTCTAAATTGCGACTAGATTGATGGATATATAGGATTTGTTGTTGTTGTCAATCTCTAATGAAAAACACAGAAAGGCGTCGATGAATAAACACAAAAAGGTTTAATGCTTTCAACTAGGTTAAATAAAATAAGAAAAGAAAAACAAAATGGAAAATAGTTATCGTGAAGATTAATGGAGGTTGTGGTTACTTGTGGTCACTCAATCTCCATTCCAGTTGCTTCATACAAAACTTCATCTTCATCGGCTTCATCTTTGCCATGTCATCTGCCTACAACACGCATAACGTTAATATTCACCGCTGTAGCTTCATATCTTCAACAACTCACTCCAATTCCATCGACAATCGCACACCAATAGTTTGATGAAAGTCAGCAGGAAGACGACCGTGTTGTCCGTCTCTTCGAGGTTATTAATTCACCGGACGACCGCCGTTCATCTCCGTTCATCTCTCTTCATTCACCAGACGACCGCCGTTAACTGCTGCAGAATCACCTCACCCGTGTAACCTACTGCGTCGGCGAAGTTGTCGGCGACGCCATGGCTAAGGTGGCTGCGACCCGATTCAAGATGGTCCCGTGCGCGGTGACGTGATCTATCTCCTGGATATCGTGAAACCCTAAATTATAATTGAGACATTCTCTGATTATTATTATTATTATTATTGTTATTGATTGACCGTGAAACCCTAAACCAAGATCGGGTGGGTCGGTTTCTATCTATGCAAAGATGATGAGTGGTTGAGAAGATGATGATGATGATGAACTGTGAAGATGATGATGTTGAGTGGTTGAGAAGATGATGATGAACTGAGAAGATGATGATGATGATGGTTGAGAAGATGAAGATAAGCTGCTATGTTATTATCTTTGTTGTTGTTGTTATTATTATTATTATTATTATTATTATTATGACAATGACTACTTTACCCTTCACCATTAACAGTCAACGGAAGGTTAACTAACGGTAGAAGTCAAAAAAACCCGCCCGAGTAATACAATGGTACAACATGCGCAAAATTTTTTTCAATGGTTAATCCATCTCGCGACGATATTTTTTAGGGAGGCAAATTGGAATTTTCTCTTTTTATAATATGGGATGTTTCCAAGTTCATATATTATATTTTCCATTACTTATTTTTGATAAATTTTAGGTCCCTCATTTGTACTAATTTGTCAAATTTGGACCGAAATATTGGCGATGTTACATCGTCCCCACCATGGAATGAATCTCTTACTCGAGATTCGTTGTTTTAGATGTGGGTGTTTCTTACTTGTTAATTTAGGATTAGATTCTTATATATTATGGTTCTCGATTTCAAGTATGAATGTTTGAATGGTTAATATTTCTGAATCGTTGTTAAATTATATCGTTGTAAACTCCATGATCTTGGCGGATTCCTTCAGTTTATGCCCATCGATTATTCCTTTATACTTTCAAAGTTCGTATAACTGATTTTCTTTGAAGAAGACATGTTGTTATGTTTAGTCTAATTAATCCTTTTCTTTATATTTGTCTTTCCGTAGATGATGGACTATATTAAACATAAAGTCTCTTGTATTTTCGAAATCTTTTTAAACTTTAATTGTCTCTTTTATGATGAATATAAGCATTCTTGGGAAAAGACATGATCTGTATGGTAGTATCTTTCTTTATATAAATTAAATATTTAAATACCCTTTTACTATTACAAACTTATCGTTTTATTGACAAGTTAACAGTTTACAAGAGTTAACTAAACTCTTTCTTATGTCTTTGGATCTTGGATATTCTTTTGACACGCTCTTGTTTGATTTTATTCTTGATTGTCCATTACTTCTATAGTTTCCTCATTCCTATTGTTGTTGATACTTTTATTGCATATTGTGTTTTTCAGACATTCCTTTTTAAAATGTCCCTTTTGTCCACATATGAGGCATGCAACTATTTTTCTTCTTTAGTCATCTTTAGAATAACTGATTTATTATAGAAGGTGCATGTGACTAATGCATTGATTTTGTTTTGGTTTTTATTTTTTTGATATATTTCAAGATGCCATTTACCAGAGTTATGACAAGTTGGTCTTTTGAGTTCAAATGATTTCTCCTGCTTGATCTTCTTCATTTACTTTACTGTTTCTTTTTCATTCTTTTTCACATTATTTTTATATATAGCTTCTAGATTTCTTACAATATTGTTGATCAAGTATCTGGCCAATTCCATGGCCGAGGAGGTTGTTTGTGGCATATAGGATCTTTCTATATCTCTTATCATTTTTGGTAATGTTGGTGCGTGGGTTTTGCATATCGGTATTTTTGTATTGTATTTTGGGATTAGAATAATGTATATAAGGGTATTTTGGTAACTGTATGTGCACATTCGCTATATGTAAGGAACATACATTAGAGTAGTCAATACCGAATGTGTCCTCATGTTATTAGTGCTCATTTGTTAGGGAATGTTAACGAATGAGACTAACGTATAAGCTTATTCGTTATGTTAGCGAATAGGGTTAAATTATTGATAGAGAGTGAGGCTCATTCGTGAGGGCATGTCTAACGAATAAGCTCATCATCTATATATACCTTGTAAGTTTATTTCTAATTAACGATTTTATCATTTGTTCCAATCACATAATGTTAAGTTATCCAAATTCATTCTCAACACAAACACACACTTAGGCACATTTAAAGTAAACCTATAATCCTAATCGTATTATCATATCCAAGAATAGATCCATATTGTATGACATGTTCGTGCTCGTTTAGAAAAGGTTCTCTTAAGTGGTATCAGAACCTATGTCTAATTGAATTACGATTTGGATTTGTGTTCGTTTCAATTGATTCATCAATTGACTATTAATTGTACCAAGTTGTATTAATAGTGAATGTTGGACTGATAATAGTATAGAATCGATCATTTAGGTATTGTAATCTTGTTAATTGACTTTGAATTGATCATAGGATTGATCATGATGTTGATTTGAGCATTTGTTAGAGTTTAATTGTATTAATTCTTAATGAATCAGTGTAATCAGTTTGACCGGGAACGAGTTCGAGTTTGACTAAGATTTTGGTTAAATTAGCCTGGAATTGGTTTATGTTTGGTGTTTGGATTGGGCTAAGGTGGTTCAGAATTGAAATACAAGTTGATTGAGTGGTTGAACATGTGATTTAGTAAGGGTTTGAACGAGTTCAGATTAATTTGTTGTTGTTTAGAATTGGTTTGGATATTTGGAATCTAGAAAAGTTTGAAGATATAACTGCACATTCGTTAATTTCTTGATCTAATTTTTCTCTGTAAGGCTCCGATCTCGGTGTTCTACGTTGACGTTGGATTTGCTCATAAACACAATTCTAAATATCATAGTTAATTAAAACTTTTCGCGAAATAATTTATTGGTAGAAAAAGAAATTAATTGATATTGAAAAGATACACATGGATCATCAAAAGGAAGACCTTTTTTATAATTGCATTTCATAAAACAAGGTTTAACTTTTTCCTTGGTTTAAATGGTTTAAATCTCTTGTTGAAAATCGAAATCTTGGTTAATCATTTTATTTGGTTTTTCCTTGGTTTTTGGTTATTTTCTTACTTTATTATTTTAGTTTTTAGGGAGGGGGGATATGGGAATAATATGAAAATATTGTGTTTTTGCAGCAAAAAGGGAAAACGATAGTACATTTGTTAGTGCACGGTTTTGCGTCTCGAGTCTATGTATTTATTGTTTTGACTTTATTATTATTATATGAAAAGTTATTAATATTATAGTCCACTTCGTTAAAGTCAGTCTAGTTCGATAAGGGTGTTGAACGAACTACATAGTTAAGTTATTGTTCCTCCCATTCGTTATGGATGTTTAACGAATGTGATGTAGTTCGTTAAGTATTTGTTTGTGATCTGTAATGTAACGAAGTGGAGTCTAATTTGTTACGGAATGTGTAACGAATTAGATCCATCTTCTATAATAGAGGTTTATACCTCAGAGTAATTTAAGTTTTGGGATTAAAGTAACAATACTCTGTCCAATTCTCTCTGGATCCAAACTTTGCTTAATTTATTACATAACACACATAATAAAAATAATATATATATATATATATATATATATAACGAATATCAATTAAGAGTTATCAATGAACTAGATCCGTTTTTAATAGTATTAGATCTTAGATTTGAGGTTCTAACAACATTGATCATTTATATCCATCCTGTAAGAAATAGGCAAAAAAGATTGTGTGCTTAACTCTATTAGTTCATTGGTAGTTCTTAAACAAACAAGTAATGAAGAGTATGTCATATAAATATAAGCATTGCAAAATTGAAAGAGGTGTTAGTCTCTTGCAAAGTCTTGGTGATGAAGGCAGAAATGTAATAGCCTGTTATACTCAAGACTTAAATTAGTTTGATCACCATGATTTTTACAAATTAAATTGATTAAAGCGTCTAGTTTATGGTTAACACTTCAAAGATGTATGGTCTTACGACCTTAAATCTTGTATTGATAGGATGCTTCGAAAGTTCTAGACTCCTTTGGGCCTTTATACGGTTTCTCATCCGGGTATTCATCTCATTGAATATTATAATGTTCAAAAGAATAGCCCACAATTTTTCTGGCATTATAAATCATTAAACATGATCATTGTTGTACTTATTACAAAATCACTACTGACTTGATCAAACCACGTTGTGAGTCATACATTATCCACTCACTCGCGTCTTATTACTATTAAGAAATGGACAACAAGGGATACAATGTATGTAGGCTATACATATAAAATCATGTGTACTCATCCATGGAAAGGAACTCGATTTATTGTTTGATAATAGGGTATATCTTGTAGTGAGGATTATTTGCTAACTTGATATTACAAAACTGAAAAATCAATGTATTTTGATCGACTGATTTCAATGTTTAAGTCAAGTTGGGTGACATGGTAAAAATCAAAATATGCCTGAATCGAGACTGGAGGCTGATAGATTTTGGTATTCTATGCCCTAATTAAACATTAAAACATATGACAAAAATATCTGGAAATTTTTTTATAAGGCTTAAGTGGACAACAATATCAGTGACTGACTTAATACAAGTCATAACAAAGCCGAAATATAAAACTGTGAGGAACATAATTCTTGGTAAATATGATTCCCTGCTCAACTCTAAAAATATGTACTACTTTCGTAGCTTACATTTTATTTTCTCGTTTGGTCTTTTAGTTTTTGATTTGGTTTGATATAAATATTGAAAAATTCAAAAATATTTTATCTTCTACTTTATTTTTCAATTACCGTGCTATGCGAATTAAAGTTGGAAAGAGAAAAGAGTTTTACCCATAATTTAGTTAAAAATGTTAATTTAAGAGCCTTTAATTTAAAAAGTTTAAATTATAAAGTAAATGCATCAAATTGTTGGTTTTTGATGGTTAATTAATGATATAGAATGGTAAAAATATCATTCATTAAACTAATAGTTCTTTCGTGACTATAGTGTAACGAATGAGTGTCATTCGTTATACAATCATATTCGCTTCCGCTACGCATAACTAATGAGGGGTCATTGGTTGTTTTATTAATGAATGAATGATGAATGAAGGGTCATTCTTTATAATTTTATCATATGAAGTGTTATTCGTTAAGAATTAGACAATCGTTAACTTGGGAAAAGGTTCAATGTGTACGGGGTATATAAACTCTATGAAACGAATGGACACCCATTCGTCAATATTACTACTGTTCTCATAAACCAGAAAACCCAAGAGAAATCCTGCCAAAATTTTCCAGACCTATTAAGATTGATAAATCAATTGTTGGATACTCAATTCGTGTTCTGAAGGTATTACAATCAAGAATGAGAGTTTTAATTTATGTTTTGATAATGCTTGGACTGGTTTCAACGATTAATATGATATCAGACCTTAATTGATAAAATTGGACATTAAAACTAATGTAAATACCTAATTAGATGATCAAGGTTTTATGCCGATATGATATCGATGATATCTAACCAAATTTTAATGTATATGGTAAAGATTTAGGTGATTTTCATATTTTAAATGCATGTTTTGATTTCTGGGTTTCATATGAATTTTGACTCTGACTTATTAAGTCAACATATCAGATTCGTTTAAGTTCATTCATTACAATCGTAACAAATGAGATCCCCATCCATTGATCTTATAATGAATGTGTCTTCATTCGTTTGCTATTGTTAACGTATGACCACATTTGTATATAGATTTCACGAATGATCTCATTCGTTGTTTATCATAATGAATATAGGTTCATGATTGATAGATAACAAATGTGGATCTCAACTTGACAAATGTACATACACGTTTAAAGTAATAAAGAATGTGTTTATTCATTAATAATCTTTAACGAATGTGATATGTGTCATTCGTGATTCTTAAATGTTTACCGAATGAAAATAGAATCATTAGCATATATTACTAGTATTAACTTGTTTGTTTTTGCATATTTGACATATAATATTCCAATTGAACAAGAACATCCTGTTGTTAATGAGGATGAGGTCATACAACAACAACCAGTGGAACAACCTGCTCAAAAAGAAGGACAGGCACAAGCTGTTCATTTATCGTTCGATAAGAAGCACAATAATTGTGCATTTTTAGATTAAGATTTTTTCAAACGGGCGCTGTTTGGGGCCGCTATTTCTTTCTTATGGAGATCGAGGATCTACTTTGATTTTTCTACTGATGTAAATATTCATTTTAGCATTATCCGTCCATTCTCGAATACTACGAAAGATATATCTGAAGAGAATCACATAGCTATTGAAGTTCACGGAAATAAGAGTTATCGATGTGGACTTGATTTGGAAGATGTTGAGGCTCCTTGATATGATAGGTGATCTATGTGAGTTTGATAAAGTATTGATCAAAGGGTTGTTTAGACGGTTGTAGTACAAAGGTGACCTGAGGAAGTCATAGTACAACAAGGCAAATAAATTTCTGCGAACATAATAAGTATTTACTCCATGTACTTATAAACTGTCTTTGAGGACGTAAGGGTGGATTCGACGAGTGCATATTTATGATCCAATCGGCTTTTGTTGCTCTTATATTAAACAGGTTGTTCAACTTTTCTGAAATGGTGTTCTATCACCTAAAGCAGAACTTCACTACGAGGAGGAATAAATTCCTTATGTATCCTCGATTCTTACAATTGATCATCAATCACCTCGAACCAAATTTGATTAAAGACCCGGAGATGTCTAAATATTTATTGATTCTTGAAAACATGAACGAAGATATGATGAGACGGCTTAGGGCTTATCATGTTCAGACTATTTAGACAAAGCCTAAGTTTAAGATATTGATTGGGCACGTGGCTCGTCCTAATTATGTAGCTTCACCTGATACATTGGATCCACGACGATTCTGATTCCGAACGTGGATATTGTGAAGGTGGAAACTATGGTGATGATGGTGATCATGATACTACTGAACATAAACGTAAGGTAAAAGCTATTGTAGTAGAGAAACCAGCAAAAAAGCGAACTCGTAGAGGTTCGGGTGTCGAGAAACAAGAACCACCACAACATGTTCCACGAGTGGTGGCATCACCTAATGTATCTCCTACACAAGTCCCGACGGTTACTACTTCACCGAGTACCTCGGTTACGATTATGATGACATCTTCTACTGATCCACGATTCATGTCTGTTCGAAGACCAGTGATATATTCGATGGCTTTATCTCCTCAACATGTAATTGCTACAAGTTCATTCTTCCAGCCCTTATGATGTAGCGAACTGATTATGCTTTTATGTCTTTCAACAGACCCGAAGGTCCAATGCAGCTAGTTAATCCTACGTTCTTTAACTTGGCAGTTCAACAACAAATCCTTGAGTTGTTGAACCTGATTAATTTGCAAGAGAATTAGATGGTTGCTGACAGATTATTTCAAGAGTACATGCGAGCTAATCAGAGATAAATGGTGAGCCATTTATCATATGTGAAACGGGAAATCGAGAATTGCGGTCCCTGGTTACTACTCATGGGGGAGAGGTTGAATAAGCAAGATGAGTTGATACTTCAGCTTACATGTAAAGAAGACATGCTTAAAAAGTTGAAGAATGATGATCAGGATAAAGATCCAGAAGCTGGTGGCGGTGTTGATCAGCAACCAGGTTGTACTTTGGCGTCGGGTAGTGCTCCAGCTAAGGGTGTTTCAGGGAAGCAGTTAGTGGTTTATTGATGTGGTCCATATTATATATAATATATATAGCTATTTCCTAACCTTTTTGAATTACTTTACTGTTGTTTTTATCATTAGCTACTCATTCATGGGTCACATTCGAGTTTTAAAAGTTTTGGTAGACAATGAGCTAAAATGAAGCACTTTTACTAAACTTGAGATGGACGAACGAAGGATCGAGCATATGTTATACATTATCAACTATTATTATTATTATAACAATATTAAATATTATATGCAGTATTTAAAATGAAAGAAAAATAAATTTCAATTCAACGTATTAAATAATAATAATAGTAATAATAATAATAATAAAAGTAATAGTAATAGTAATAGTAATAGTAATAGTAATAGTAATAGTAATAATAATAATAATAATAATAATAATAATAATAATAATAATAATAATAATAATAATAATAATAAAATGTTGTGTACGTTTGATTTGATGAGGTGATGAATGATTTAATTCACAATTGTTTGATATATTGTTTCAGTTATTTTCAAAGGGGGAGTTGATGTCAATGAGTAAGCGGGCTTTGTGGACTAAGTTAAAGTAAATGAGAGCTAAATAAAGAAAAGAAGTGTTCGACAAGAAAAGGGCTTTTAACCCTATGAAACATATTTATTTATGTTTTTAGGGAGACATAACAGGAGGAGAGACAATAGCCGCCACTCAAATTATTGGTGACACAAGACAGGAGGCGACATAGATTTTCTTAGAGGCTACTGTGTGATTAAGAGCGAGGAAAAGAAAGTGGATCAAGTGTTTGGGATCACAAATACTTATACAAACTTTGTTCCTCGGTTTGAATTTATTATTTTTATTATGAACTCAATGTTTGAACCTTATTTTATTCTTGTTTTGAACATGACTATTGGCTAGAACTTATTAGTTACCTAGGTTTTGAATAAGGGGAAAGTGAATACGGTGCTGTCGCACACCTAACCTTGCACGTAAAACCCATCAAAACTACGTAGTTTTGATTAAAAAAAAACCCTAAAAACATAAATCAAATCAATTACATAGAAAAACACGTACCTGCTCTTTGCTCTCTTATGCTTCATTGAAAACCACGAACAATTAACAATTAACAAGGACGAAGATTGATGCAGTAGACCACAAAGCAGGTACTTGTTCTTATAATCGATCAGGTTCTGATATACTATGGTTATATCTCCTATTTCTCTCTATTTACATAGAAATTAGATCAGCAAAGTGGTTAATCAATTAGTCTTAAGAAGTTTGTGTACTAATCCACGTTCTGATTCTTTCTTTCACATGTTGATTATCAGTTTACATGTTTCAATATTTTTCTTTTGTTGATACAGGAAATCCACACCATAATGGATTTAGTAACAGTTCAATCAGAGACTGAAGCTTTTGAAAGAAATCTTATCGAACATATTGATGCAAACGGGTATTTGGTCACAAATAACGGTTCCAATTCTGAAGTAGAGGAAACAGAAATTGTGGACTTCGATTCCGGGTGGAAAAAGAAGTAACAAATGAAATGATTGGGCAGGTTTTCGATACTCCTGATGACGCATATGAATTCTATAATGGTTATGCGTTTTTATATGGTTTTGGAATACGTAAATGTGCGACTCATAAAAATAAAACAACAAATGAGGCTTATCTAAGGAAATATGTATGCAACAAAGAAGGTTTTAAAGATTTGAAGTGTGATGGTTCTGCGGGAGAAGCTAAGAAACGTCGCAGGGATTTGAGGACTGCATGTGAAGCATTTATTCAAATTTCAAAAGGTAAAGATGTGAAATGGTCCGTTGATGCATTTACCAGTGCACACAACCATAAACTAACCGCTAGTCCAACAAAGGTAATGAAACACAGGTCTCATGGGAAGTTTCACCGCTCACTGGTTTGCAAATCTCTGATGTTGGAACTTGGTCAATCCGGGTTGAGACATTGTCAAATCAAGAAGGTCGTAAATACTATGAAAAATCCAAGTGAAAATGATGTTACATCAAAATAATGTTCCGATATTTTAGGTGAACAACAAAAACATTACAAGGGTAGAGAGTTTTATGGTCTTATTAAACATTTCCAAGATAAATTACTAGAAGACCGTGACCTTTATTTTGTTGTGGATTTATTTGACGATGGGTCTCCTAGAAATATTTTTTGGGCAAATGGGAGATCAAGAAACTTGTATATAAAATTTACCAACAAGTTTATGATGCCATTTGCTCCATTTTTCGGGGTGAATCATCACCGCCAATCCGTGCTTTTTGCTAGTGCGCTGTTGGAGAATGAGAAACAAGCGACTTTTGAATGGTTATTTGAAAATTTCTTAAAGTGCATGTTTGATAAGCATCCATTGGCAATAATTACTGATCAAGACAAAGCTATTGGAAATGCAATTAAAAGAGTTTTTCCAAAAACCCGACATCGTTTCCGTTCATGACATATAAAGAAACATCAGATTGAACATCTTCGAGCACTTACGGTTCGTTATAGTGACATTGAAGAGCCATACAAGCAATGGATAAAGAGTAATACTGTTGAAGAATTTGAAAATCAATGGGATTTTTTATGTGGTAAATACCAATTTGAAAGTGGTAGTTGGATAACAGAGATGTACAATCAACGCAAGTATTGGGCTAAAGCCTTCTTGAAAGATTGTTTTTTTTGCTGGCATGACATCAAGTGGAAGAAGCGAGAGCATTCATTCTTTTTTTATGGATTTGTGAATTCAAATACCATGTTGAATGAGTTTGTGATCCATTATGATAAAGCTGTTGCTTGTCGAAGGGGTTCCAAAAATGATGAAGACTTCAGGACCATGGACTGAAGCCGAATCTTTCTTCTGTATGTATGATAGAGAAAAAAGCAAGTCAACGTTACACTAGAAAGCTCTTTGATATATTCAAGAAAGAATGGACTGAAGCTACCCTTAATTTAACCCATGAGACGATAAGCAAAACATTATAAGAAATCAAATATAAGGTTGGATAACTTGATATTGATAAAATATACTGGAGAACTGTTACCTTTCGACTCTCAGATAAGATAGATGTAACATGTTCATGTGCAAAGTTTAAAACAGACGGGATATTATGCAAGCATATATTATATCACCGGATATCCCAAAAGCACCAAAAAAGAAAACTTGTTCGTACTGCAAGCAACCGGGTCATCACATCACCGGATGTCCGGAAAAAAAGAAGTTAAATCTGTATTTATTAATAAATAGCGGTTTTTAGTATGGTAGTTACATTAGTTTTTTTTTCAGGATGATGAGTCGTTGGTAGAAAGAGAAGGATGACATGTGAATCGACTTGGAAACCTGAATATTTATGAAGTTTTTAGATCTTTTCAATAATTTTATTTTTTAATGACAATATGTTTTTGTTTAGTCTTTTTAAAGAGATAATGTTGCAATGTTTTTTCGGTTGGAATGCACTCGTAGAAAATAAAATGCATAAAACAAAATATAGCAATATAAACTTAAACTGGTCAAAATGCAAAAATATAATCTGGAATGAGTCAAAATACATTAATATAAAACGAAATGGGCCAAAATATTCCAATATAAACTTAAACGGGTCAAAACGCAGCAATTTAAATTGAAACGAGTCAAAATACAATAATATAAAAACGAAACGGGCCAAAATATTTCAATATAAACTTAAACAGGTCATAACGCAGCAGTTTAAATTGAAACGAGTCAAAATACAATAATAAAAAAGAAACGGGCCAACATATAGCAAGATAAACTTAAACAGGTCTAAACGCAGCAGTTTAAATTGAAACAAGTCAAAATACAGTAATATAAAACGAAACGGGCCTACATTACCATTCACTTGATGGTCATCTACGGGCTATATCAAAAGTGGGTCATGTCTGTTACAACTTACAACGAGACAAGTAAACCTCATATAAGCAAACAACCAAGGACAAAGTTATCACGGTTCAACCTCTTTGTTGGCCAGAACGAGTTGACGACTTTTGGTTGTGACATTCTATCGAAAGTCAAGGTGAATCAGTCTGTTATAGCAAGCTGCAACACTAAGTAGTATAAATAATACTGGGAAGAATGGTCTTGCCGGCTGCGCTTATTCATTCATTGTTAAAATTGGCCAGTATGATTCTCATCGTTTGATGTATACAAGTTGAAAAGAAAAGAACTTCGGTCACCTGAGATGCTTCTAGATTGGACAGTGGGTATTACAAACTGTCAAGAAGCTCAAAAGAACATAAACAGTTACATGTTAAAAGAAAATAGTGAGTGTTAAGGTATTAAATTTTTATCATTAATTCAATATATTCTAATTTAGAATATAATTGTCATGACTCGCCTAAAATTCTGGTAAAAAGGGGCTGGGATTAGCATTCTATATAGGTCTCGAAGATCATAGTTCAACCATAATAATAATAACAAAATTGTAAGGATGAAACAAGAGAATAAGTGAATAACCCGTTGAAATTATATAAACTGAATAGTAATACAATAATATAAAACCAGACCGTGAACACCCTACAATCAATAGTTCAACTTATTGCATTAAAAACTGAATTTCATTACACTAATATGAACTTAGTACATCTATATATAAGACATTTACAACCGGTCAAACGTTATAAAAAAGATCTTTACAACATTTTGGGTCAAGTTGGACAACAAATACAAGCCAAAGAACAACCAAAAACTTAAAATACTCTGTTTTTTACTTTGACGGTTTTTGCAAATGCTTATTCATACTTGTTCATGGTTCTTTCCACCTAACAAACTGTAACGATTCCGACGAAACCAGGTATACCCTAACCGGTAGACGTTAGTTACGTCATATGTAACGTCGGGTACATGAGTTACCATGGTAATTATACGAGAAAACATGATTCATTGTATTGATTGTACGTGAATATATAATTCACCGTATTGATTATGCGATCAAACGATCGATAGTTATTGAAACCCGAATGAATCGAGGGTTTAATTATAGACGAGATATATGATATTTAGTGATGTTACGAAGTAATAAAGCTTCGGGATAAGTGGATTAAAGCACAGAAAAAGGATTTCGATTTAATAGTACGTCGGTACGATAAACGAAACCTTTAATACCAAACCGAGCAAGAGACGATCGATCAAGCCGAAAAAGATGCGTAATAACTAATATATGACGTTTCAAGTTAATAAATGCCATGGTTTAAGTTTTTAAATCGGTTTTATATAAATTTTATTTTTAAGCCGAAAAACAACCATTTTGGCCTCGTTGTAAGCCGAATTAAACGTTTAACCGAGAAACGAACTGAACCAGATTATCCAAAACATTATCCAGATTACGGAAATCGGAATGAGTGGCTAGAAATGAAGAAGTGGGTCCCACCCCACCTCCCCATTTGACCGATCGGTCCTTGCACACACACACACACATTACATTTTCTTTTTTCTCATATCCAACTCTCCAAATCCTCTCTAAAATCTTCAACATCCATCCAAAACCCAAGTTTTTAATCAAGAACACAAGGTAAAAACCGAGTTGTGATCGTGTTTATCTTCTTTTCTTGGTTCATTTACAAGGAAATGAGGTTTCAAATGAAAAATGGGTGAAAACCCAAGATGAAACCGATTCTTGGAGGATCAAGTGATGTATACAAGTTATACAAAGGATCTTGGTCCAAGAAAGTAGTTAAGAGAGTCAAAAACGAATTTTTACGGTTAAAATCTTTGTTTTTATATCATAACCGTAACCATGAAAGAAATGGCTTGATCGTGAATATAACTTGCTTGGTATTGTGGTATGTTGTTTGTAGGCTCTGTATTTAGTGGTAGATAAGGCGGAAAGATGAGTTTGTAGCTTGTAGTGGCGGAAAACGAAAGGTATATTCGGTTTTGTCGGTGTATGTGTTTTTGGACAGATTGTTGATCGTTTAGAGTTAGGTCACGAAATTTTACAGAGGTGTTAAACACATGGAAATATGAGTTCTGTGTATTTTTGTAATTTTTGGATGAAGGATGAATATTTGGTGAATTTAATGCTCGGTTTTGGCCAAAAATGGTGAAAAATAGTTAAATATCATGAAATATTCTGGAAAATTGTGGATAAGATTTTCATATCATGTATAAGTCACACACAAAATTTGAAGTCCGTTGGAGAAGTCTATGTAGGCTTTTCGGTTAAACGAGTTCTAGGTATTCCTAGCTCGGTTTTAGTAAAAATGGCATTTAAAAGAAGACTTTGGTTTTGGAAAAATTACAGGGGACTATGTGGATGGCAGGGGACATCCAGGAGAAAATTTGGGATTTTTCTAAGATCGTTTGGTATTTACGACATATTTAGTGTTTAAATGGTGTTTAAAAATGGATAAGTAAATGTTAAATATAAGAATTAATTCTGGAAATATTTTATAAAATTCCCCACTGTTAAAAAGTGATTTGTGCAAAATTTCAAGATCCGAGAGTAAACGGATAATTATTTGTGCTAATTATCAAACTTTTAAAGTAAAACGCGTAAACAGGTAAAGTTCGCTTAAGCGAGCTGACTGGTGTACAAAAACCCTAAAAATGAACTATTTTCATGTAAATGAGCTAAACAAGTAAAAATAAATCATCCGAAAATAATTCGGATGATTTGAGTAATTTTAATCTATTTTAACAGTTTCCGGTACGCCAAAGACGGAAACGGGTCCCGCGGCCAATCGGGACGTCTAAACCGTGCTATAATTTCAAATTTTAAATTAAATTATCAGACAACCACTATTTTCGGGTCGTGTGTGACCAAACTCATTTTTGAAACATAAAACGGATATTCGTGCTAGGCACGCAAAACGAGAAAACGACTAATAGTAGTTGTGACCTTGGAACTCTAAACGACATCACAATCTGAGTCCGGAGAAGTATTTCTGGGTTAACATTGCCCCCGGAACAGGTACAGTACTGGGTTAACAGAGTCCCCAGATGTACCGATTGATAAGGTTAAAGATTATATAAACAATGATTGTATAATAACGATCGTAGGGATCGTATTACAGATTGGACGTGATAATTGATAATGATTGTTGTTACCTGCTTGCATGTGCTAAGGTGAGTTTCACGGGCCCCTTTTTACTGAAATGTTTTAAATATTTTCCCGGGGCGGAAAGCATGTTTCTATCAAAATGTTTAAGTACATGCTGATCGCATGGAAATGAATGTATTTATATAATGTTTATTGTACGGGAATCGTACGGTAATGTATTAAAACGATAATTGTCTGAGTTGTTGATATTGTAAGGTCCCGCAACAGTGTTCTTGGTTAACAGTGTCCCCAGAGGTTATTGGAAGTGTTCTGGGTTAACAGTGTCCCCAGAGGTTATTGGAAGTGTTCTGGGTTAACAGTGTCCCCAGAGGTTATCGGAAGTGTTCTGGGTTAACAGTGTCCCCAGAGGTTATCGGAAGTGTTCTGGGTTAACAGTGTCCCCAGAGGTTATTAAAAGGTGTTCTGGGTTAACAGTGTCCCCAGAGGTTATTAAAGGTGTTTATGGGTTAACAGTGTCCCCAGATAATATTATATTATGATATGGATTTATCATGGTTTACTAAAATTGTGAAACTCACCAACTATTCGTAGTTGACCCGTTTTCTCACATGCTTTTCAGGTACAACTAAGATAAAGTGATTGATTACGTGCTAAGTGCTTGATGTGTGTAAGTTTTGCGTGCTGGACGTTAGGATACATTATGACAGATAGAATTATGAATCGTATTGTATGAAGTGTGTATCACCTAGACGATAATGAAAGACGAGACAATGTAATTTTGAAGTATATTAATACATTCGATTTTCTTTATAAACAATGTGGTTGATATCAGAGGTGTCTGTCGCATCCCGTTTACGTTTCCGCTGCGGTCACGGGGTGTTACAGAACTTGGTATCAGAGCCATTTGTTATAAAAGAATTAGGATGTCTTTAAAAGATACCTAAAATATAACAAGTAGCTCAAGTGTTATAGGATCTGAATATCAACTAAAAATTTATTGTGGCGAGGTCTGGATGAACTTGGATGGACAAGTGAGTTATTATGGTCCGGAACATAATAACAGACTTGTCCGCACGAGGGAATTCAGGGGAAGTCACGGGGTACATTAATAGGTAAAAATGGCAACATATGTGTACATTATATAATATTATTTATATGTGCTAATGTGTATATATATATATACGTGTGCATATCTTGGGGGTTCAAGTATTGGGAAATAAGACCCGGATAAGGAACCGGGGGATGTGATAATAAAAAGTACCGAGGATGCTGAAATTTCTAGAGCATCGGTTGGTGATAAGTCGGACTTATCGGGTTATAGTTATGATGGTACCAAGTCAAATCTCCCGTTTGACATTAACCAGAAATGTCTAGTAACCGTCACTCACAACGAAAATTTGATAAATCCCATACCCTACCAACACCGGTACCCGCCTATTCTGATAACTTCCTATGTTATCCTTACATCCGTTAGATGTTTACACCCATGTATGCTCGAATAGAATGATTACCTATACGCAAAGGAGTGTTGGAATCATTATGGCATAGTTGGTTGTTCGTTCGTAGGAGGTATACTGTGTGTGCCGGATATACGAATAGACACGGATATTATAACTCCGTGGTACGTAATCGTTTGGTGCTCACGGTGAGCATGTATCGGTTATGCTGACATGCAGAAGGATATTGAAATCAAGTATATTAAACATTGATTTTTGTTGAGAAAGATCTATATGTCAGATGGTGACAAGGGTTATGAACCATAATTAGACGTTAACCGACGTCAGGATAAGTCTATATGTTATTATATTTTGGGACATATATATATACTAGATACTGGTATGTGTAATTTGTATGATAATATTAGGTGTGTATGTATACTTGCTGTTATGATTGAGCTGGTAACGAGTTATACGGTGAGATTAGTATTGATTACTGCGTACGGGATGAGTACGGCAGAATGACATAAAAAGAGTAACTCCAATGATGGAGATTGATATGATTCAGTTGATTGCTCAAAGATAGCAGATGATGATACCGAATGTCGTATCACTGTTCACTGCTAGTGTTGATGCAAATGTGATCGCGGAATTATAGATCGAGCAATCACATGATTATGAATATTTCAACTCTTAATGTAATTACTAAGAGTGAAAATGTTACACCGAATGCTATTATAACTACAAGTATTAGTTATAAACTAAACATGAATAGTAGTCGTAATGTATTAGATCCGGTATGAAGGATATGTTTGTTGTTTGTGGTAAGGAAATTATTAATAGTTTACAGATGGTAAAAGGGAGGAATAGATTAGCGAGTGGATGGAAAAGATCGAGATGGTTAAGGATATTGGTAAGAGTCTGGAATATTGTGTAGTGAAATATGCTACAGATATGTTGGTAGATTATGTTGTATCGTGATGGAACCCGACGGTACAAAAATTATAGTTGGAAAATTATTACTCAGATGATATGGTCAGGATTTAAAATTCTTGTGCTGGAGCATTTTTATTCGAGTAATTAAACTCAGAGATTGGAAACTGAGCTATGAGAGATAGAAATGTTGTGTGCTGATCACTTAGAACACGCAAATCGTTTGAAGGAATTGTCATGTCTGGTAACATGGCTAATTACTCCTGAAACAAAGCAAAGTGAGTGCTAGATTGGGGGCTAATTCCATCGATAAGGAGTATAGTCAACCCTGTAAAGTATATACAACCTTTGGAAGGGTTGTGGCACAAGCCAGCATTGATATATTTGACTTTATGGGAAGCGGAATGGAAGGACGTTAGGTGAGACGTCGAGTGTTAAAGAAGGGAAATGATAAAGGTATAGTGCAAGATAGACTTGTGAATAAGTAGGTATGTCCTACGACCCAGAATTATACTAAGACTAGTTCTGGTGTGGAACCATGAACCGCATAAAGGGTCCTTCCCTGAATGTGGAAAATATATGGTTATCGGCAGGAAGAAGAATGTCGAGTGATAGTGGGCCACAGGTGTAGTAAAGATGGACGTAATGCCCCAATTGTAGAACCAATTGAAGCCTTGTGAACCGGAAACCCCCAACCCATTCCTGTACGACCACTCCG
The DNA here is from genome assembly GCF_021521415.1 of Bidens hawaiensis. Classification (NCBI taxonomy): domain Eukaryota; kingdom Viridiplantae; phylum Streptophyta; class Magnoliopsida; order Asterales; family Asteraceae; genus Bidens; species Bidens hawaiensis. The sequence continues at coordinate 86,197 of NW_027499348.1, forward strand.
AACCCAACAACTTCAATAACAATCCACCCAAAGTAATCAAATTATGCCAAACAGTTGTATTTGCTATGAATGTGGCAGTACAGAACGATTCAAGAGAAATTGCCCAAAGTTGAACCAAGGTGTAGTTGGAAGACGAACCTCATGACAAGCATCAACCTCTGATCAAGCAAGGAGCCGTGCTTTTGTGAGTAATTTGAATAAAGCACGTCATGATCCAAAGGTGGTGTTAAGTATGTGGTAGTTTTTAAATCAATAGACTTCAGTGATAATTTTTACGGTCGTCAATAGAAGTTAGTTCCTGCTAACCTCCTACCCTTTGGAAAGATACGATTAGTGAAACTATAGAACCCTATACTGTAGAATCGCTAACGGTAAACCCCTATTGGTTAACTAAATTGTACGGAATTGTCCTATTATTCTGAACGATTAACTTTCCTTATCGACCTACGACCAGTAAAACAAAGAAGTTTTGACGTAATAGTTAGCATGGATTGACTAACTCAACGGGAAGCAGAAATCAACTATGAAAAGAAGATGATTAGAAGCTCTCTTTCGGACGATGAAGCGATTAAATACAGAGAAAAGAGTACGGTATTATGTTGCCACTCAAATCTCATCTTGAGATGTTATAATATTTACGACAAGAAGACGTGGTGTATTTAACAAACGTGATTGCCAAAGTATTTAAAAGAAAACATATAGAAGATATCCCGGTGGTGCGCAAATTTCCACAAGTTTTCCCATAAGAACTTCCTGGATTACCGCCAACCCGACAGGTCGAATTCAGAATCGATTTAATACCTCAAGCTGGCCCTGTTGCTAAAGCATCTTACCGACTTGCACCGTCCGAGATGCAAGAATTATCCAATCAGTTACAAGAATTGTTGGATAAGATTTTATACGACCTAGTTAGTCACCATGGGGTGCACCAGTTTTAAATGGGTAAATGAAGGACGGAAGTGTCAGGATATGTGTTGATTAGGGAGAATTGAGTAAAGCGACGATCAAGAGTAGGTGCTTACTTCTTCGAAGTGAATGATCTGTTTAACCAACTGCAAAGGGCGATTTATCTTTAGAAAAATTGATCTTAGCTATAGTTATCACCAAATGAGAAATCCAAGAAGGGGACGTTACAACAACAGCGTTTCGGACTCGTACGGCCATTGTGAATTTTTATTCATGCCGTTCAGGCTAACAAATGTGCCGGCAGTGTTCATGGAACTCATGAACCGGGTCTGTAAACTTTATTTTGACAAATTTGTCATAGCATTCATTGATAATATTTTGATATATTTGTAACATAAGGAAGAGCACGAACGACGTTTAAGGAAAATTATGGAAGTGTTAAAGCAAGATGAGCTATACGCTAAGTTTTCGAAATGTGATTTTGAATAAAGAGGGCATAATCCCTTGGTCATGTTGTAAAGCAACAAGGATTTCACATAGAACCAAATAAGATAGAAACCATTAAAATTGTGCCAAGCGCCGATTTTAAGTCTCCCCGATGGAGACGATGGTTTTGTCGCGTATTGTGACGCGTCGCGTAGAAGGGTATGATGCGTGTTGACGCAGTATAATAAGGTTATAGCCTATGCTTCTCGACAGTTAAAAATACATGAGAAAAATTACACTACTCATGACTTAGAACTGGGAGCAGTTATCTATGCACTTAAAATGTGGAGACATTGTCTCTACGATACGAAGTGCATCATCTTCACCGATCATAAAAGTTTGCATCACATATTCGATCAGAAAGAACTATATATGAGGCAACGAAGATGGGTTGAGTGGATAAACAATTACGACTGTGACATCCGTTACCACCCGGCAGGGCTAACGTCGTAACCGATGCCTTTAGAAGGAAAGATCGGGTTAAGCCATTGCGAATGAGGGCGTTGGGGATGATAGTCCAGTCGAACTTTTCAAATCTGATTCGAGTCGCTCAACGTGAGGCGTTGAAAGAGGGACAATTGGAAAAGGAGGAACTTTACGGCAGTGAGAAGAATTTCGAGTAACGCGTGCACGAAATTCTCTACTTCAAAAATCGGATTTGGATCCCGACCCTCCATGACCTTCGTGAATTAATCATTGACGAAGTGCATAGATCGAAATAATCCATACATCCGGGATCGGATTTGACTATTGATGATACAGATCTCTGAAAGGATGTTGTTAATGACCGAGAGTGGAGAAAGATATGGTTACGTATGTTGGTGAAAATTTAAGTTATGCAAGAGATAAGGCTGCATACCGAAAACCCTTGGGAACGCTACAATAACAGAAAAGTCGCCAATGATAGTGGGAATAAATTACATTGGATTTCGGGATGCAAATTCCCAAGATATATCAAAGGCATGAGGAAAATTGGGTAATCGCGGATCGATTAACCAATCCTCGCATTTCATTCCAATCTATGACGATTACCCCAATGAATTCTTGCCAAAATTCCTGATGGTGAAATGGTATCTCGTCGTGGAGTGCCATTTTCAATTATCTCAGATCAAAATAGTCACCCTACTTCCATTATTGGAAGGCGGGGAAGGAAGCAGCGAGAGCTTGAAGCTTTTTATGGGTGAAGTAATTATCACCAATTTGTTAAATTGAAAATGGGCGTCAATCAAGCCATAAGATTGGAATTGATTAGAGAAACAACCAATCGGATTTATAATATTTAAGACAAGTTGAAAGCAGCGCGTGATTGGCAAAGGAGTTATGCCAACATTCAAAGGAAACCATTGTCGCCGGAGAGAGGTGACAAGGTATTTTAAGGCGTCACCTTAGAGAGGTGGTATGAGGTTTGGCAAAACCGAAAATAGCTTCTTAATTAATTGGACCCCATGAGAACTATCTCCATGGTTGGTCATTTAGTTTATCGATTAAAGTACTCTAGGGGCTAAGTACTATACATGATGTTTTGCCATGTATACGGATTGAAAAGTGCCTAAGCGATGAGGCAACGAAAGTACTAGTAATAGAGGTAATCATAGAAGACATGCTTGATATCATAAATAATCCTGTAGAAATAATAGTCAGGAAAACTAAACAGTTCGGACATACCAAGTTTTATTAAGATTAAGCGGAATTCGCAGCGAAGACCAGATTATACTTGGTAACGCGAGGATGAATTCTGAAGGAAAAACCCCCCACCTTCCTCTCGAAAGGAGATAGTGGGCGTGTAAAATTTCGAGGACGAAATTTCTTAACGAGGGGAGAATGTAACGATTCCGACGAAACCAGGTATACCCTAACCGGTAGACGTTAGTTACGTCATATGTAACGTCGGGTACATGAGTTACCATGGTAATTATACGAGAAAACATGATTCATTGTATTGATTGTACGTGAATATATAATTCACCGTATTGATTATGCGATCAAACGATCGATAGTTATTGAAACCCGAATGAATCGAGGGTTCAATTATAGACGAGATATATGATATTTAGTGATGTTACGAAGTAATAAAGCTTCGGGATAAGTGGATTAAAGCACAGAAAAAGGATTTCGATTTAATAGTACGTCGGTACGATAAACGAAACCTTTAATACCAAACCGAGCAAGAGACGATCGATCAAGCCGAAAAAGATACGTAATAACTAATATATGACGTTTCAAGTTAATAAATGCCATGGTTTAAGTTTTTAAATCGGTTTTATATAAATTTTATTTTTAAGCCGAAAAACAACCATTTTGGCCTCTTTGTAAGCCGAATTAAACGTTTAACCGAGAAACGAACTGAACCAGATTATCCAAAACATTATCCAAATTACGGAAATCGGAATAAGTGGCTAGAAATGAAGAAGTGGGTCCCACCCCACCTCCCCATTTGGACCGATCGGTCCTTGCACACACACACACACATTACATTTTCTTTTTTCTCATATCCAACTCTCCAAATCCTCTCTACAATCTTCAACATCCATCCACAACCTAAGTTTTTAAGAAAGAACACAAGGTAAAAACCGAGTTGTGATCGTGTTTATCTTCTTTTCTTGGTTCATTTACAAGGAAATGAGGTTTCAAATGAAAAATGGGTGAAAACCCGAGATGAAACCGATTCTTGGAGGATCAAGTGATGTATACAAGATATACAAAAGATCTTGGTCCAAGAAAGTAGTTAAGAGAGTCAAAAACGCATTTTTACGGTTAAAATCTTTGTTTTTATATCATAACCGTAACCATGAAAGAAATGGCTTGATCGTGAGTATAACTTGCTTGGTATTGTGGTATGTTGTTTGTAGGCTCTGTATTTAGTGGTAGATAAGGCGGAAAGATGAGTTTATAGCTTGTAGTGGCGGAAAACGAAAGGTATATTCGGTTTTGTCGGTGTATGTGTTTTTGGACAGATTGTTGTTCGTTTAGAGTTAGGTCACGAAATTTTACAGAGGTGTTAAAAACATGGAAATATGAGTTCTGTGAATTTTTGGTAATTTTTGGATGAAGGATGAATATTTGGTGAATTTAATGCTCGGTTTTGGCCAAAAATGGTGAAAAATAGTTAAATATCATGAAAAATTCTGGAAAATTGTGGATAAGCTTTTCATAACATTTATAAGTCATACAAAAAATTTGAAGTCCGTTGGAGAAGTTTAAGTAGGCTTTTCGGTTAAACGAGTTCTAGGGATTTCTAGCTCGGTTTTAGTAAATCTGGCATTTAAAAGAAGATTTTGGTTTTGGAAAAATTACAGGGGACTATGTGGATGGCAGGGGACATCCAGGAGAAATTTGGGATTTTTCTAAGATCGTTTGGTATTTACGACATATTTAGTGTTTAAATGGTGTTTAAAAATGGATAAGTAAATGTTAAATATAAGAATTAATTCTGGAAATATTTTTATAAAATTCCCCACTGTTAAAAAGTGATTTGTGCAAAATTTCAAGATCCGAGAGTAAACGGATAATTATTTGTGCTAATTATCAAACTTTTAAGTAAAACGCGTAAACCGGTAAAGTTCGCTTAAGCGAGCTGACTGGTGTACAAAAACCCTAAAAATGAACTATTTTCATGTAAATGAGCTAAACAAGTAAAAATAAATCATCCGAAAATAATTCGGATGATTTGAGTAATTTTAATCTATTTTAACAGTTTCCGGTACGCCAAAGACGGAAACGGGTCCCGCGGCCAATCGGGACGTCTAAACCGAGCTATAATTTCACATTTTAAATTAAATTATCAGACAACCACTATTTTCGGGTCGTGTGTGACCAAACTCATTTTTGAAACATAAAACGGATATTCGTGCTAGGCACGCAAAACGAGAAAACGACTAATAGTAGTTGTGACTTTGGAACTCTAAACGACATCACAATCTGAGTCCGGAGAAGTATTTCTGGGTTAACATTGCCCCCGGAACAGGTACAGTACTGGGTTAACAGAGTCCCCAGATGTACCGATTGATAAGGTTAAAGATTATATAAACAATGATTGTATAATAACGATCGTAGGGATCGTATTACAGATTGGACGTGATAATTGATAATGATTGTTGGTACCTGCTTGCATGTGCTAAGGTGAGTTTCACGGCCCCTTTTTACTGAAATGTTTTAAATATTTTCCCGGGGCGGAAAGCATGTTTCTATCAAAATTTTTAAGTACATGCTGATCGCATGGAAATGAATGTATTTATATAATGTTTATTATACGGGAATCGTACGGTAATGTATTAAAACGATAATTGTCTGAGTTGTTGATATTGTAAGGTCCCGCAACAGTGTTCTGGGTTAACAGTGTCCCCAGAGGTTATTGGAAGTGTTCTGGGTTAACAGTGTCCCCAGAGGTTATCGGAAGTGTTCTGGGTTAACAGTGTCCCCAGAGGTTATCGGAAGTGTTCTGGGTTAACAGTGTCCCCAGAGGTTATTAAAGGTGTTCTGGGTTAACAGTGTCCCCAGAGGTTATTAAAGGTGTTTATGGGTTAACAGTGTCCCCAGATAATATTATATTATGATATGGATTTATCATGGTTTACTAAAATTGTGAAACTCACCAACTATTCGTAGTTGACCCGTTTTCTCACATGCTTTTCAGGTACAACTAAGATAAAGTGATTGATTACGTGCTAAGTGCTTGATGTGTGTAAGTTTTGCGTGCTGGACGTTAGGATACATTATGACAGATAGAATTATGAATCGTATTGTATGAAGTGTGTATCACCTAGACAATAATGAAAGACGAGACAATGTAATTTTGAAGTATATTAATACATTCGATTTTCTTTATAAACAATGTGGTTGATATCAGAGGTGTCTGTCGCATCCCGTTTACGTTTCCGCTGCGGTCACGGGGTGTTACACAAACCCACTACTCTATGACACATTGGAAGACTTCGCCACCCAACAAATCCGTAAATCGCTCCCTGGTCAAAACGTTTGGTGAAATAATTAAGCTTCGACAAAAAAAAAGTACCAAACCCAAAAACATTTTCAAACAAAAACAAAGTAAAATACTCACCGTAACCCATCTCCATTCAAATAAAAGCACCACTTTTACCCCTCGGAATAGATGCAGCCCTGCAAACAAAATGGCAGACCATACAAAGATTTCATTATACATTTAATATAACTAGACATCATCTTCTAGTTAGACATATACACAGTCTTCAAATTGATGTTAACAGTACAACACTTTATAGAATATTGGTTTTTGACCTGAACCCAACCCACACAAAAATTACGACCTTTTGTAAAATCAATCGGTAGTTAATTTGTTTCTCTTCAAGTTAAAAAAAAGTGAAAAAGATATTGACTTTGCTAAGTCCAAATTGATGGCATACAAGAATTCTCTCATATATACAAAGGCAAAAAAAAATCCATGTACATGATTCATGTCAAATTTCCCTTTTAAACTCTCAAGTTTGACCACCAAAGTCAAATTATCCCCAATATAAATTGTACACTTAGCTGCATTACAACCAGTGGTAAAATCATACCTGTTCGGGGATTAATTAAGCCTTTAATTTAAAAATGTAATTGGGTGATCAATTTCAAAAGGTAATGCCAGAACCTATCATAAATGAAAGAATCATACACACACAAAAGAAAATATTATTACCTACAGAGCCTTCAAATTTGATAGGGTTGGTTGATCATCGTTCTTTGTCTTCACAAGGAACAACCTAGGGTTGTTTGGAAGCATCAGACGAGCATTCGTGTGTTTAATCTAATTTCTATGTAAATAGAGAGAAATAGGAGATACAACCATAGTATATCAGAACCTGATCAATTATAAGAACACGTACCTGCTTTGTGGTCTACTGCATCAATCTTTGTCCTCGTTAATTGTTAATCGTTAGTGGTTTGCAATGAAGCATAAAAGAGCAAAGAGCAGGTACGTGTTTTTCTATGTAATTGATTTGATTTATGTTTTTAGGGTTTTCTTTTATCAAAACTACGTAGTTTTGATGGGTTTTACGTGTAAGATTAGGTGTGTGACAGCACAGTATTCACTATCCCATTTGAATAAATATTTGTTGAGTTTCGGACCTTATTGGTTTATTGGTTGACTTGTGTTGGACTAATATTATTTTAACCAATTTATTGATGTTTTAAAAGATGAATATGCATGCTTATTTTTAATTTACTTTTATTCATTTGCTCCGTATGTGTCTTTGTGAATGTCTTTCATATGTAGATGCATATTAGGTTACCTACTGTGTGATAGAAATTATCAATTATTCCTATAAGTTTATTTCTAATTAAAAATTATCAATTATTTCAATCACATAATGTTATGTTGTCCAAATTCTCTCTCAACACACACACACTTACACACAGTTAAAGTAAACCAATAATCCTAACTGTATTATCATATCAGAGACTAGATCCGTAGTGTATAACATGTTCGTGTTCGTTCAGATCAGGTTCTCTCAGGTAACCCATATATGTATTGAATAACTTGGTAGTATTCTATATCGTTTAGGTGCGGAGTTGGTTTGCAATATTCAGGGAATTTGGTATTGTAGCCTTGAGATTTGTTCCAACCACCTTGTGGTTAGATAACTTGGTTTTAATATGATCGATTTCATGCATAGGTCTAAACTTTTGTAACATAAGTTCTTTAAATGCATCCCATTTCAATTGATACAAGGTTTCAATGCCCTTTTACATGATTAAAGTGTTCCACCACTCTAGAGCTTCACTTTTAAATTTCTTAGATGCGTACTGGATCTTTTGTATCTTTGTACATTGGCTGATAATGACGGTAGACTTGATTTACTCAAGGCATTATAAAACTAAGAAGGCAGATTTATCACCATAGAATTCTTTTGATTCATAGGCTTTGAATTTCTTGAGAGTACAACCTTGGATTAATAATTGTTTCTTGAAGTTCTTATTGAATTTTCTTTCTGCGTTTGAACTATAAATGCTTTCATCAAGATGAGAAGCATTTCAGTATGGATTAGTTCTAACAGTCTTATTTGAATGATGAGATTTACTTATATTTAACTATGTTTTTATTTCATCGATGAGAGGAGTCATTGCGTTATGAGTTATCTTTTGCATTTTGACTAGATATTGCTCAGGAATCTCCTATGCAGGTTTTGTTATGTTCCTATTGCTTTGTTGAATTGAAGCTTCATCATTATTCGATTGTTTGGGTTCGACATTCTAAAATAGAATTTATTTTGTTTATGATATTTCTTTTTCTTTTTTCGGACATCAACTAACTTTTTCTTGAGGTTGTTTGTCTCATGCTGGGTGCAATCCATAGGTTTTTCCCTTTAGCTAAGAAATTATGTTAGGATAATCGTATAATACGATAGATCCATGTATCTCATAATAATTTTCCGGATATCCTAGTGATGATGGTTGATGAGGTTCTTGAGAGGCATCGATAATTTCCCTATTATATGTTCTTGAAAAGGCTAGTAAATACCTTGTGTGCAAGAAGATCATAAAAAGTTCTCTAATTCTTTTTCTGAATATATGTCTGCTTCATTGGCTTAATATTTTGTCTAAAGTTGATTTGGAGTTAGTCATCTTTTTGATTTTCTCCACCTGTAGTTTTCCTAGTCTCATCGGTAGTCTCATGGATAGTACATACCTTGTGTGATATATTTTCGTTACATAAATCTTAATGATTAGTTTAATATTTCGAGGAAAATCAAACATATCTTTTATTTATGTTGAGTTACAAGAGCGCACCAAATTATTACAGTTATATTGTTTACAATTACTAAGATATTATTGTCTACTTTTTTCTTTGAATAGTCAATTTATTGATCTTGTTGTCTTTCTTGGTGTTTTCGTCTACCCCTTTTATATCTTGCTTTTCTCGGCTTCCATTTCTCTATTGAGCATTGCTTTTGCTAATTTGGTAACATTGATTTCATAATGAGTTTAATAATATTCAATGTTGTACATTCCTTTTGAGGTATTATAATCTGTGTTCAGGAGTTCACCTTGAGTGTGAGAAAAGAAAGGATTTTGAATTGTTGGGTAATTAAAATATTCCTATCCTTGAGGATATTCTTTTGGATAGGTTATTATATATTTTTTTCTTTTGACATCATTGGTTTCTTGGATCTACTTGATCCTACTCCATGTATATTCTGATTAAACTCTTTGCGACTAGTGGGGTCCTAGTCTCGAACGTATCTGTATCTTCCTCCATTGTTGTTTGGTATGAATCTTCATAACTAGATATAGGAATCGGGAGTAGAGACGTTCCCATGTTTCCCTTTCCTTTATCGGATGGAGGTTGAATTGATCCTCGACTAGAATGTTCGTAGCTGATTAGGTGTATGAATACATTTATATCTTATCCTTGCTGTTTATCTTATCCGTAATATTTAAATATTCTGTGGTTAAAGCCTAGATACTTCTCAATCAATTATCTGATTTTCTTAAACCGATGGTTCTGTAGTAAGATTTATATCTATCTTTGATCATAGACTATGTATGATTGAATACCTACTTCGCTAAGATCGATGCCTCTAATACCAACCCGTTCCAACCCGACTTAGGGCATTAAAGTGTGATTATCAGTTGGAACATGTTTTGTTAATATATCAGATTTGCGATTATTTAATGGAAAACGTTGTCTATAATAAAATATTTATTTATTTATAAACTACACGGATCTTTTCCCGAGTGTTTTCTTTACAACTTCTGCTTAATCTGTTTATCATATTAAAATCTGAGCCATCTCCATATAGAGAGCATCTAACTCAATTAGTGACTCTGTGTTAAATCTATTTCCCTGAAATGAAAAATATGTCAGTGATATGCTGATGAATCGTTGACTCAAAAAGCATTTAAACTACTGTTACAATAGAAATATAGTTTTGTTTACAAGCTTAGCGGAAATGTTAATTATTTCTGAGTTTTGTACCCCTGCCCTACACGCACTACAAGATTTCCGCAAGCCACGCAGACCCTGGAGAACTTGTTATGATTGCACATACAATTATGTTTGGATCCAGACACATGTGTAACCGGTCTGGGTTGCTTTTAATTTCTATTTTGCATTATAATGTTTTTTGAGATCACGTAATCTCATGTAAACGTTTGACTAACTATCAAAGACAAACAACTCTTTCATCTTTTATAGCATAAAACTGTTTTGTCTGTTTGTAAAGGTTTAATGTATTCACCTGTGATAGTATGTTATGAATGATGTGGTGATCTCATTTGAAAATCATTGTTTATGAATGATACTTAACCTAGAGTAAAAATGAAGGTTGCCAAAAGAAATCGAATGAGAATACATCACTAAAAAACTAATTTGAATTATTATTAAATATAAATAAAGCTACATTGGTTTAGGTATTAGTGAGCATCAGAATTTTTATGTCACGTCCCTTTATATGGTCGATTCGGCTCGGATCTTAATCAATCATGTCATAACTCACACAAAATTAATCGTGTTGACAAGAGAGTTAATGACGGGTTACTATATTTAGAAAGATAACCGTTTGTTAAAGGCGGAATCAATAACAAACATACGGTTGCAATGAATATTCAAAGATAGATGGCACACACAGGATTCACTCAAAAGATTTCCATTTATATAATGTTAATCATACAAACGGGGTAATCGATTTAGGGTTTTATAAGGAATCCTAGGACAGCCAGCACACACAAAATATTCTCAATTAATGTGTCGGTCTTATCCGTATCATGTGTCCATCTGCCTCTCCTTGACGGCGTGCCCTAAATATTCTATTTATAGGCCTGCCAACCTAGGACAACTGTCATTCCTTCTAGAAACCCTAAATACAATCATACGTATTCAAATTACATATTCAAAATAAGCTAAGTGTAAAACAAGTCTTCCGGGTAGGCTTTTCATTAATCTTCAGTCTCCGAGTACACAGTGTACTCGGCCTTCCTTCAGACTTGGTAAACATAGAAGTGTACTCGGGATCAGTTTCCGGGTAGACTTTACTTATAGAATATTTTACCAAGTAAAATATTCACCGAGTAGACTTCAATCTTCTTGAACTTATCAAACTTTGCCCGACAAATCCTTACGAGAAACCTTGTTCTTCTATGGTCCTGTTCGGCTCATTGTCATTGAATAACTTGTTGATAAAGCGTACACGGGAGTACATACCTTACTTGAGCAGAACCTTACTCGATATAACTTAGAGATATTCCATTAACTCATCAAGTATACTCGGACCATAATTATTAAAGAATACCTTGCCCGGTCTTCCAATCACTTGCCCGGTCTTCCAATCACTTGGCTTCATGGACTTGGTTAACCAAACCTTACTCGGATGAGTAAAATACTTGGTCTTGAAGAACAACCCTGCTTGACAAAGTGAACCTTGCTCGGAGATGCCAAATCAGTGATCCTTACTCGGAAAATCACTAAAAAGCATACCTTGCTCGGATATCCACTTAAGAAGACTATTTGAAGTTAACCTTGCCCGGAAGGCAAAATCTCGTACTCTGCTAAGTAAAAGCTTGCTCGGAGTTCCAAGGTGTGCTCGGATTCAATACTTAGTAGTTTCTGAGGAGGTTGAGAAGATTGTAATCTTCCATATTCTTAGTTTAGGTCAAATCTCCTCATTTGGGTCAAAATTTTGACCCAACAATCTCCCCCTAGATTGGAACACCTCAGCTGACCCAAAACACTCTATGGTTACTTACACTTAGCAAAATACACATCAAATTAAAGTCAAATTTCATAATCAAATTACATAAACAAAATTACATAATCAAAAGTTGCCCGAAGACACTTCAAAGCAAAGCCTAAGATAAAAATTCTTCAATCTACCCAAAGGTGCTTGTTTAGGCATGGAAAGTCCAATTTTTGCTGCTCTCTCAAGAATCCCAACAGCTCTGATTGCATACCACTTGTAGGCCTTTGCCTTTCCTTGGAATCAGAGAGATACAGTGCTGCAAGCACATACAATTGCCGTAGATTGAATTTTCTGAAGTCAATTTTAGAGAAGATATTCACAATCTCTCCATTTTCGATCATAACATTCAGATGTTCAGTCCTGGAATCATAGAATATTCCACTTGGCATAACATTGTGGTTGACAGAAGGATTTTTGACTTTTACAGCAACCTTGTCAGGGGGTTTATCCATCTTCAAGTGCATCTGCATTGGTTTTTCCTGAGTAGCCACAGATATCTTCCTTTTCTTAGTTTTATTTTTTTTTTGAGAGCAAGGATGTTGTCTGTTTGCAGAATTCCTCTACTTTGAACTTCCCCTTCAATGTCATCCTTGATAGATCAACCATCTTTTTGGATATTCCTTTGTTCTTACCAACCAGAGATTGAGCGGTTCCCTTCTTCATGTTCAGTTGTTGTCCCTTCATTTTCTTGAAGTTGCTCAAAATCTCTTTTCTTGTCATTGCTTTTACATGATCAAAAGGAATTCCATTTTTAACCAAAAATTTTGGTTTACCACCATACCTGCTAAAAAATTTTCGAATTTCCATTTCTTGTTCCAAATCATCTCTCAATTTCAAATCTTTCACTTCATTGTCTTGAACAATCTTTTCTTCACTCAGTGTGTTTGAAATTTTATCAATAACAACATCCAGTTTCTCTTTCACTTCTGTCTCTGGTTCTTCTTGTTTAATCAACTTGAGTAGAGATACTAGCACACCATTTGGAATTTCTTGATCATTCAAGCATTTTTCAATCAGTTCTTGAGGCACATCCTTCTAATTAACATTCTTCACTTCATCTTTTAGCCTTTTCTCATCTTCAAACATTTTAAGCAAGTTTTCTTGTTCTTCAAAGTCTTTATCAGACATCATTTGACTCAGAAATTCTCTGTCATGAATTTCTGTCATCCTTTGTACATAGACTCTTTTGGCTTCTGATTCAGATTCATTCATTTCTGAGTCCATTGTATTTTCCTTCTGAGAATTTAAAGTATGAACTTTATCATCCTCTTGAGCAATTTCTTTCCCTTTCAATTTCTTTCTTTCCTCAAGATCTTTCTTTTCATCTTCTGTAACATTGTCAGCTTCATCATCTGAGCTGTTCTTTTCATAAATTGAGAGAAGCTTCAGCGAATTCTCCCCCTGATTCAGTACTTTCTCCCCCTGTTTTGGTGATTTCTCCTCCTGTTTTGAGCAGCTGAGATCTTCTCAACCTCAGAGAATAGGGTTTGAACTCGTTCCAATGCTTTCTTCAGTTCTTCAGAAAGATGATGTTTGTAGGAATTGGAATTACATGGAGTTGGATCCATTGCTGATTTTCTGTTATATCCAAGAACACACAATTATCAGTTAGTTCTCAAAATAAAATAAAATAAAAAAATATAAATATCATTTCAATTCAAACCGTTGTCTTGAATAATATTGAAATCTGCACAAAAACACAAATGTGAGTTACACTTGAAATGTGAAGTTTGAATTTTGAATAGCATATGTAGGTCTTCTTTTAATGAGAGTTAAGTCAAATGTAAGGTACATATCTGTAGCTTTATCAGAAAAGAGTTATGAATAAAGGTCTGCATATTTTGCTTTTCTTCAGCATGTCAGATAAAGTGAGAGATTTTAAAAGTGTTTTGTCTTTTATCTCATAAATTTCTTATCTATTTCAAGAATGGTTTGCTTTGTGATACCAGATTTGCAGTGGAAAGAGAGAGAGGAAACAATGTTGAAAAATTTGCCTTACTCCCTCTTTTATACCTTTTGAAAGTGGGTTTTAAATGCTTTTTGTCCTCTTGTGCATTACTAGCTGTCAACCAGTAACATTATCCACTTGATACATTAAAAACATTTAATTTCATTTAAGTTTATTAGACCTTACTCGAAAGATTAATATGTCCAAAGTCTACTCGGTATATCTCCACTTACAAACCTTACTCTGTCAAACCTTGCTCGGAATACTTTTCAATTTGGAATATACAAAGTTTGCCCGAATATGCCCATTTACAAATCTTGCTCGATTAAGTAAATTAATTTAAAGTTAAGACATAATGAAGAAAGCTTACCCGAAATACTCGATTTCTTGAGAAATTAATCACAAGGCAAATAATCAAATATAACCATCAAATAAACATTCTTACTATGAATCAATTAAGATCCTCTTAAAGATTTCTCAATTTCAAATTAAAACTTATCTAGCATAAACCCTAATAAGAATCATAATCAATTTTATCATACTAACTAACATATTCAATCAACGCATTCATTCAAGTATGAATCACTAAACAATTTTATCATACTAACTCACATATTCAATCGACGCATTCATTCAAGTATGCTTGAACACATAGTGTGCTCGAGCACTCTTTCAGATGTAAAGTATGCTAGGACAACAATCTTATGCAAAGTATACCCGAATAACCTTCATATAGTACAAAGTGTGCCCGGAAAGAAATTCTGACTGACAGTGTACTTGGAAAGTCAAGTTTTTGAAAATTATCAAGTATATTGAAGGAACACAAGTGTACCCGAAATATAAAGTGTGCTCGGAAAACAAAGTTTGCTCGAAAACACTTGTAATTTCAAGGAAATCATAAACACACATATCACAGAGCATGCTCGGAATGAAATTAAAAACATAAACATTTAAGTGTGCTATAGTCTAAAATTTCATAGAGCTTGCCCGAAAATCCTAAGTTAGCACTAAACTTGCAAGGATAAACACATTCAATCATCTGGTATGCCCTTGCTCGAGGGAACTCAACATATCAACCCATACCCGAAAAATGACAAACTTAAACAGTAACATCTAAGCGTGCCCAGAAAGATTAACAAGCCTTTCCTAACAACATATCCACACAAAGCTTACTTGGTGTACTCACTTAAGTTCACAAAGTTTGCTTGGAAACACAATCAGCATATAACATGCATAGCTTACTCGAAACTAGCATATAACATGCATAGCTTGCTCGAAACAAGAATTTCTTGTTAAAAGACAGCTATAACAACACATAATCATCTCAAGACTTCAAGCTTACTCGGGAAAATGAGTGCAACAGTGTACTCAACCCGGAAAGTGTAAACAATTCAAAGCATGCCCGAAAATCATAAAGTTTGTCAGAAATGACTAAACTTACTCGGAAAGTTTGAAAATTATCAAATCTTACCCGAAACAACATATTCACATATAATCAACTGTTTTGTACTCGGAGAGGTTATAAATCATTAACCTTACCCGAAGATACATATTCAAACAGTTTGTGCTCGAGAAGGTTATAAAGCATCAAACCTTACTCGAACTTACATATTCACACATAATCAACTGTTTTGTACTCGGAAAGGTTATTAATCATTAACCTTACCCGAAGATACATATTCAAACAGTTTGTGCTCGAGAAGGTTATAAAGCATCAAACCTTACTCGAACTTACATATTCACACATAATCAACTGTTTTATACTCGGAAAGGTTATTAATCATTAACCTTACCCGAAAATACATATTCAAACAGTTTGTTCTCGAGAAGGTTATAAAGTATCAAACCTTACTCGAACTTACATATTCAACCTATTTTAGGCAAAATGCAACACTTTTTGACTTAAACCACTTGTGAAAGACATTTCTAAGTTATGTATTATTTCAGAACATAGTTTAAAAACAAATGGTGCATTTAGAGATCAAATTTCAGTTATAATTCACTTCAAAACAATATCTTTGATAAACTGAAAAGATCTCAGGAATGGGATCATATTGACTAAGTAGCTATCTCATTACATCACTCTCAGCATTATTATGACAACTTAGATAGGTTAACAGCAGGTATAAACTTAGCATGATTTTCATCTCTTTGGTGATATGATTAAAGGTCAATTTGAGCATAATTCAATAATGGTCAACACTGTGCTATGATGCCTCATATCTCTTCTCAAAGCTTATTTGGCTTTCCCCAGATCACCCCAATTTGACTCCAACCTCCTGTATTTGGTCAAAAATAGTTTTTGTATGACAGAACTTATTGTATTTTTGTATTTTTAGATTCAAACATATATAGAGGTTGAACGTTGGACTTACATTTAGCAACATGCCTTTCATTCAAGATGAGACAGATTTTGCCAACATCTTTGTAGTTCTTGTTGTAACCATCTTGTTTGATAAAATATTCAAAACACTTATCAACTTTTGGTTGATTTATTCATTCTTCCCCTTGTTTTTGATATTTTCTCAAATTTTCTTAAAGCATGTTCTTTGTCATATTTAAAGATGTTTCATTTTGGTTGACCAAATAACAACAGGCTCGTGTATGACTGGGTAATCACTTTTCTGCCATATCATTCGGAGAGATCTATCTTGAGACATGCAAAACAACTATGCATCTCCACATAAAGATTAGCATATTCATTATGTTTATATCACCTTAGATTTTACATCATCATGGGTAAGCAACCATACATGATAATGACTATACTAAGGTCTTTTTGGCCTATTAATTCCATATGATCAGCTAAGTAGTCAATGTACTATCATTTCCCATAAAAATACAGTTTGATATTCAATCACCCCAATATCTCTTCATTATCAGGTTAATGGCTATCCTGTTTGACCAAAAATGGTCAACAAGACCAAACATACATGTGAGTATATGTCCTATCAAAGTCAGAGTTATTGACATAGTTTTAAGTGATGGAAGAAGAAACAAGTCATAATTGCCCCAAATGCATTCAGTTTTCAGGTTAATGGCTATCCTTTGAATCTATAGAGATTTAAGGACCAAACATACACAAGTATATGTCCTTCCAACTGGGCAAATGACATAATTTTCAGCAAAAACAACTACTTGAGACTTTTCTTTAAAAAAAATCCTTCTTTTAAGCTTCTTAAAAGCTTGAACTGAATAATCTTATCATATCTCTACACCATTAATCAACTTGCTCATGTTTTGACCATAGTATAGTATTTATGCAAAATTCATTATAAAATTCATTAAATCACTTAATTTTGACATAAAACACATTTTGACACAAACAGTTGCATCACACACTCAAATCTTAATCATTCTTAACATCATCAAGAAAAACAGACTGTACTAACATTCAATGTCTATCCTATCTTGACATCATCAGAAGATCAGATTAAGAACATATTCAAGTAACCATAAACATATGATTACTCATGACATCATATCGCATTCAATTTCACCTAAACAGATCAAACTACTTATCATAACATCAGATCAGTTAACATGATAGTCAAGAATTATCATCAATTTCAAACAAATTGCAAAGATAGTTACTTAAGCACCTATCAGTTAACTTCAAGCTTGTGACATAATCAAAACATATTCAATCAACATTCAGTTGAAACATATTCAATATGTGTAATCTCTAATAAAATAATCAGTTATTACAGAGAGACACACATAGAAACAGTTAAGTCACATAACATTTAACATACTTGTAACATATTCAGCAACATATTCAGCAAGTGTAACCTCTTATAAAATATTCAAGTAGCACATAGAGGTACCCAACTAAGCACACATCCTTAATCAGATTTCATCAGAGTTGATCATCCCCAGGGCTTTCAAAAGAAAGTTGGTTCTATCAAGTGGTTTGGTGAATAAGTCAGCCAAATTATCACTTGTATCAACTCTTTGCATTTCAATCAAACATTTTTCACTGCAAACTCTGATGAAGTGATGTCTGATTTCAATGTGCTTAGTATTAGAGTGTTGCATAGGGTTCTTAACAGTAAAATATGCAGCAGTATTATCAATAAGAATAGGGGTGTTGAGAAAATTCAAACCATAGTACAGCATCTGATTTTGAATCCAGAGAACTTGTGCACAGCAGGCAGATGCAGCAACATATTCAGCTTCTGCAGTGGAGATTGATACTGTAGTCTGTTTCTTGCATTGCCATGACACTAGCCTTTCTCCCAAAAACTGGCATCCCCCTGATGTTGACTTTCTACTCATATTGCATCCATCATAATCACAGTCTGTATATGCAATCAGATCAAAGGATTGGTTCTTTGGATACCAAATCCCTAAGTCTGGTCTTCCATACAACTATCTGAATATTCTTTTAACAGCATTCATGTGGGAGACTTTTGGATTTGACTGGAACCTAGCACACACACACACAGCAAACATGATATCTGGTCTTGTTGCAGTCAGATACATCAGAGATCCAATCTTGGCTCTGTATTCATGCTCATCAACTGACTCCCCCTTTTCATCAGCTATCATTTTTTCTTTGGTGTCCATTGGAGTTGAAGCAGTCTTGTAATCATGACAGTTGAACTTATTCAAAATGTCCTGCACATACTTAGTTTGGTGAATGAAGATCCCTTCAGCCTTTTGTTGAACTTGCAGCCCCAAAAAGAAGTTCATTTCACCCATGGAACTCATGCTGTACTTGGACTTCATCACCTCTTCAAACTCCAAACACATATTTTCATTTTTAGATCCAAAGATGATATCATCAACATAGACTTGTAAAAGCAACTAATCTGACCCTTTTCTTCTGTAGAAGAGTGTCTTGTCAATGGCCCCCCTTGTGAAACCATTTTCAAGTAAATGAGTTGATAGCTCATCATACCATGCTCTAGGAGCCTGATGCAATCCATAAAGGGCTTTGTTTAACTTATACACCCTGTTTGGATACATGGGATCCTCAAAACCTGGTGGTTGAGCCACGTACACTTCTTCATTAATCTTTCCATTTAGGAATGCAGATTTAACATCAAGTTGGAATACTTTTATGTTCTTTGAGGTAGCATATGCAAGGAAAATTATTATGGCTTCCAGTCTTGCAACTGGTGCAAACACTTCCTCAAAGTCTATCCCTTCTTCTTGAAGACATCCCAGTGCTACAAGTCTTGCTTTGTTCTTAATCACCAAGCCCCTTTCATCCCTTTTGTTTCTGAACACCCATTTGGTTCCAGTTGCATATCTGTCATGTGGCTTGTCTACAAGATCCCACACATGTAAATCTCTAAACTGGGCCAATTCCTCTTGCATAGCCTCTACCCAACTATTGTCTTTTAATGCTTGAGCAATATTCTTTGGTTCTAATTGGGATGAAATCAAGAGTACAGACAGATGTTTGCTATCACAGAATGACTCCTTGTTACTCTTTCAAGCAAGTCACCAATGATATTTTCAGCAGGATGATTCTTTTCAACAGTAGGAGTTTGTATTATCATATTTGTAGACAAATTTGTGTCAAGATTTGATTCAGTAAGCTCAGGTTCTTCAATGATCAAATCAGCTTCTGCATCATGAAACTCTGGTGCTTCATCATTGGTTTGTCCTGAAGTAGATGCACCATTGTTTCCCAGATTCAAGCTTTGAAACAAGTCTTGAAATCTTGCTGTGGAAGCATTCTCATCTTCATTTGATTGGTTGCATGTGTTACTCCTATTCTGAACATGATCATTTTGTACATTTGGAATGTCCTGATTGTTTACTTCCTAATCTTGTTTAATGGCATTGCTTGAGGAGCTTTTCACAAAAGTATATTCCTTTTCTTTTCTTGCAACCTTTTTCCACAACTCTTCCAGGTCCAGTTCTTTCTTCTTACTCTCTTCAACATGTGTACTGGTCTTGTAGAATGAATCATCAAAGTCTTTAGAATAAATCTTGAATGACTTTATTAACTTTTCATGATCAAGCAGCCATGTTGCACCACTGACTGTGTTGAATTGATTTTCATTAAAAATGATGTCAGATGACTCTATCACACTCATGTGATCTTTCACATAAACTCTGTATGCCTTTGAGTGAGTAGAATATCCAACAAAGAAACAATCTAGTGACTTAGTTTGAAACTTGTTCAAATAATCTCTAGTGTTCAACAGAAAACATTTGCAACCGAAGGGATTGAAAAACTTGATGTAAGGCTTTCTATTATTGAAAATTTCATATGGAGTCTTGTTATGCCTTTTGTTTACAAGTACTCTGTTCTGAAAATAACATGCTGTATTGATTGCTTCAGCCCAAAAAGTGACAGGCAGATTTGCATCAGCCATCATGGTTCTGGCAGCTTCTATCAAAGTTCTGTTTCTTCTTTTTGCCACACCATTTTGTTCAGGAGTTCTAGGAGCTGAGAATTGTTGAAATATTCCTTTCTTTGTGCAGAATTCTTCCATAACTCCATTTTTGAACTCTGTACCATTGTCACTTTTCATCATTTTGACTTTCTTATTCAGCTTGTTCTCAATCATTGTAACACAACCCATAATCAACTCAGCAGACTCATCCTTGGTACTTAGGAAATAGACCCAAGTATATCTAGAATAGTCATCAATGATCACCAAACAATATCTTTTCTTTCCAATACTTGGCATACTCACAGGACCAAAAAGATCCATGTGAAGTAACTCAAGTGGTTGATCAATTGAATTGATGAGCTTTGTCTTATGAGTAGACTTGTGTTGTTTTCTTTTTTGACATGAGTCACAGTGATCATCAAACTTAAATTCTCTTGTAGGTAAACCAATCACATGTTCACCCTTGACCAGTCTATTCATGTTTTTTAAGTTTACATGACACAATTTCCTATGCCACAATTTTGATTCATTTTCAGTGGCTTTGGAGACAAAACATGCACCACCTCTTGAAATGGCTTCTTTCATATTTAACTCATATAAGTTGCCATTTCTGGGTGCCATCATCATAATCATCTCAGGTGGAATTACAAACTCAGGTTTTAAGATGAAGCAATGAGAATCATCAAAACTAACTTTGTAACCTTTATCACACATCTGTGATATGCTCAGAAGATTGTATTGAAGTCCCTCAACATGAAACACATTATCAAATGACACCTTTCCATTTGTCAAGATTCATTTTCCCACAATCTTTCCACCATTTTCATCACTCCCGAAAGCAACAGGACCTTCATATTTCTCTTCATAGTTCACAAGTGACCTCTTGTCACAAGTCATGTGCCTAGAACAACCACTATCCATATACCATATATCATTCAATGGAGTGGCCTGTTCCTGCACAAAGAGAAATTTGATTAGTCAAGTGATGAGGTGCAAGCTTCATCAACTTGAACTCATCAGTGTCATTTTCAGTGGTAGCTTGGGAAGTGAGTGTTGTAGGTTTAGGATCTGCATGAGTGATCTCCAGATTATCAGAATGATCAGTTTCATAGCCACATTCTCTAGGTGTTTTGAAAAGTGAAACTGAACATTGAGGCTCAACTGAGTCAGTGACATTCTCTTTCAAGACATAGTCTTTTGTTTCTGAGTAGTCTCTTATATCAGTCACAGCTTCAATTTCAGTTTCTGCTTTAGGTTTCCAAGTGAAACCTTGTGGTTCATATCCATGTTTCATCAAGAATTTTTCATCACCAGTCAGTTCATTTGGTTTTATTCTCAGATAAATTTCTTTCCTTTTTGTCTTCTCACTGTTTGATGATTCTTGAGACTCATCATACTCAACTGATTGAATGTCTTGATTAATCTTCAATGACTGACTTTTCTTCTTTGTCACCTTCTTGTGCTTCTGTGGTGACTCACTTCTTCTTGCAGACTCAGTCATTTGTTTCTTTCCTTTGATTTCAGCATTCTTTTTGTTACTTGTCTCCTTTCCACACACATTTCCTTCTCCCAAATATATATCATACTTCTGTTTGTACAAAACAAAGTCTTGACCATACTTTGTTCCATTTGGGACATGAAATGGTTTGAGGTTGAATTTTTCATTACATGAATCTGTGTGGTGACCATATTCATCACACTTTTTGCACCAAACCTTGCCCTTGAAGGCTTCATGTTCTTTTGGTTCCTTGAATCTTTCACTTGGCTTAGGTGTATTGACTCCTAAAGTCTTCTGATTCTTTAGACCATCAAAATCAATTGAAAAAGGAACAAATTCCTCAATCTTGATGTCTTGTCTTGCAACTTTGCTTTTGACAAAGACAACTTTCTTCATAATCATAGGTTCTTCATCACTGCTTTCTCTAACCCTTGACTATCTTTTCTCATATTCTTCCATAGTTTCCACTTCTCCAACATCCAATACCTCATGACTAGAAAAGATTGGATAAACTGGGATAAAATTTTCTGTTTCAACTTTTTCAGTCACCATTTTCTTTTTGTTGCTCTGCTTTATTCTAGCCAATACAGCTTTGCTTGGTGGTCAGACGGCATTGTAGTTTATCTTCCTCCTTTCACAGATATCAAAAGAAACATGTTCTCTTTTCATTTTATCATTTTGCTTCTTTAATCTTGGTGGGACTGGTGGATACTTTGGAAGTTTATCAACAGATTCAGGTTTCTTGTATTTTCTTCCTCTTTCAGCAGCTTTGATTTCCTTTTCAGTAATTTGATCACTCAAATCATCTTGATCCAACTCATCTGAATCAAAGTCATCCTCAGAGACTTGAACTCCAATTGACTTTTTCTCCTTCACTTCTTTCTTAATCACAAACTCTCCATCTTCATTTACTTCTACCTTTTTGTACAAATCAACAAATTCTTCACTGTCTTGAAAGACATCTTTGAATTGTTGTAAGTGTGCATCTCTTTTCTCATTGTCAACTTTAGGCATAAAGTTGTTGTTGAACGGAGGTGGAACTGTATTGTATTTGTCCTGTTCTTTCACTTGATTCAGTATTCCACATATGTTGCCAGTTGAGACCAAATTCTTCAGAAATTCAGTTTCAACCTTTAGTCTTGTGTTTTGCACCTTTTCTTCAACCAACATTTTCTTTAAACCATCAATCTCAGTGATGTATCTGGTTTGAGTTTTGTAGATGATCATGCAATCATCTTCAAGGCTTTTAATCTTTTCATCACTAATCATTTCACTTTCCTCATACTTATTTATGATACTTTGCTTTCTAAAACACTCACCTTCCAGCTTGCCTACTTTTGTTTTTAGTTCACTGACAAGTTCATTTAAATCAACTGTAGGAGCAGAGTGTACCTGAGAAGATGATCCCTTTTCTTTCTCAATTATGGCCATGAATGCCACATTTGCTTTCCTGATATCATCTTCAATGTCCTCTTCATGACTGCTCCAATCAAAACTTCCTTCATGTTGTGTAGTCACTGCCACATTTCCTTGATTTCTGATCTGATTTTGATTTGCTGGAACAGTGTTGTTAGGAACATTTTGAACAGCTTGAAGGTTTTGATTGTTATTCATTTGAAAACCTTGATTCTGTTGCATACTTTGTTGTTGATTATTCATTTGAGACTGAAAGTTGTTGAAGTTTGGGTTGTAGTTGTTGTTGTTGAAGTTGTTCATTTGATTGCTGTTGTTTTTAAATCTTGGATGATTTTGTTGGTAATGCTGCTGACCTCTTGGTTGATTCTGTTGATATTGATGCTGACCTCCTGGTTGTTGATTCTGAAATTGATTTATCTGAAAATTTCTTGGTTGATTGCATTCTCTTGCAAAATGACCAGGTTGCTGACAATTATAGCATATTGCTTTTGACTTGTCAAACCCAATCATGTCATTAGGACCAGAGACCAGAGTTCTACCAGTTCTATTATACAGCCTTCTACTTCTCAAACCCAACATGGCAGCTTGCCATTTCAAATCCATGTCTTCTAAGTCATCTGCATCAATTTGTTCTAAATCATCTTGAACCACACTTGTGTGAATCATGTTCTTTGCAACAAATGCATTATATGACTCAGTGAACATTGACAACCAAGCTTGTGTCTCATTGTTTTGAACATGTCCTGTTACAGGGTTAGTAACATTTCCACTAGACATAGAGGCAGAGTCAGAATCATCAATTAGTTGCACATTGAACCTCTGCTGATTTCCTTGAGTACTTGTGCACCCCCCATGAAAGATTTTGGAGTCACAACATTATGTTCAGCTGGTTCTTCTATGATGGGAATTTGTTGTTGGTTCTTTGTTGACAGGTTTCCCATAGGGGCAATCAATGCATTTGAAACATTGAAGCTTGGTCTATCTTCCTTAATCATTTCATTCTCAATCATTTCAAGTTCAGCAGTTTGAAGAAAACATACCACATCATCCAATTTCAATTCATTGAAATTATGCTTTTGAAGGATGAATTTGCAAGCAGTATACCATTCTTTTGGCATTGAGTTGAGTAACTTTGTATTCAAATCAAAATCAGTCATTACGTAATCAGTTGTTCTCAACTCATTCACAATACTCAGAAAACGTTCTAGTATTGATTTCAACCTTTCTCCATCCCTATATTTGAATCTTTCCAACTGTTGCTTCAATCTTTGCTTCTTTATGTTTTTCAGTTCAGAGTTCCCTTCATACATCTCAAGGATGGCATCATACATTTGTTTGGCAGTTGTGTGATGAGCCACCTTGGTCAGTATCTCCCACGACAAACCTAGCTTAATCATAGCCAAGGCTTTGTCATCCACATTTCTCATATTTTCTCTTACAGCAGCAGTTGTAGTAGCATTTGCACCTTCTTCTACAGTAGTTTGCGGACCATTCTTGATGGAGTTCCACATGTCAATGTCATTGTAGCATACGACTGCTTCAAAGAGTACCTTCCATTTGATAAAGTTTTCCTGTCCAAACAACCTTGGTATCTTGTTAGTAGACACCTCTTGTTCCTCATATCCAGACATTTTGAGAAATCAAAAATCAGTTTCTTTGATAAAAAGTTTTTTTCAAAAATAATCAGATCTGAAACCGAATGCTCAGATCTGATGTGTCTAATGTGATTAGAACAAGATTTAGATATAAAGATTAAAACATTAATTTAAACAAGGAAAAGAAAACACCGAAAATTGTAGATCTGAAAGAAAAATGAAGAACAGGGCTGCTGATGTCACAAATCAATCGAACAGTGCCTGCTTACGTCATTCTTCTTCAAATCTTCAATCAACAACACTCTTTCTAAAAATAGCAGTATTGAGCTCTGATACCACTTGTCAGGTCCCTTTATACGGTCGATTCGGCTCGGATCTTAATCAATCATGTCATAACTCACACAAAATTAATCGTGTTGACAAGAGAGTTAATGACGGGTTACTATATTTAGAAAGATAACCGTTTGTTAAAGGCAGAATCAATAACAAACATACGGTTGCAATGAATATTCAAAAATAGATGGCACACACAGGATTCACTCAAAAGATTTCCATTTATATAATGTTAATCATACAAACGGGGTAATCGATTTAGGGTTTTATAAGGAATCCTAGGACAGCCGGCACACACAAAATATTCTCAATTAATGAGTTGGTCTTATCCGTATCATGTGTCCATCTGCCTCTCCTTGGCGGCTTGCCCTAAATATTCTATTTTGTAGGCCTGCCAACCTAGGACAACTGTCATTCCTTCTAGAAACCCTAAATACAATCATACGTATTCAAATTACATATTCAAAATAAGCTAAGTGTAAAACAAGTCTTCCGGTTAGGCTTTTCATTAATCTTCAGTCTCCGAGTACACAGTGTACTCGGCCTTCCTTTAGACTTGGTAAACATAGAAGTGTACTCGGGATCAGTTTCCGGGTAGACTTTACATAAAGAATATTTTACCAAGTAAAATATTCACCGAGTAGACTTCAATCTTCTTGAACTTATCAAACTTTGCCCGACAAATCCTTACGAGCAACCTTGTTCTTCTATGGTCCTGTTCGGCTCATTGTCATTGAATAACTTGTTGATAAGGCGTACACGGGAGTACATACCTTACTTGAGCAGAACCTTACTCGATATAACTTAGAGATATTCCATTAACTCATCAAGTATACTCGGACCATAATTATTAAAGAATACCTTGCCCGGTCTTCCAATCACTTGGCTTCATGGACTTGGTTAACCAAACCTTACTCGGATGAGTAAAATACTTGGTCTTGAAGAACAACCCTGCTTGACAAAGTGAACCTTGCTCGGAGATGCCAAATCAGTGATCCTTACTCGGGAAATCACTAAAAAGCATACCTTGCTCGGATATCCACTTAAAAAGACTATTTGAAGTAAACCTTGCCCGGAAGGCAAAATCTCGTACTCGGCTAAGTAAAAGCTTGCTCGGAGTTCCAAGGTGTGCTCGGATTCAATACTTAGCAGTTTCTGAGGAGGTTGAGAAGATTGCAATCTTCCATATTCTTAGTTTAGGTCAAATCTCCTCATTTGGGTCAAACTCTTGACCCAACATTTCATTTTTACTTTTAGTTTTTTTAACAATTTTAACTAGTTCTTGTGATACCAGCTAACGAAGAATACAAACTTAAAAAAAAAATTAATCAGATTATAATTATAAGTACACGTTTACAAATCACAACATTTATTATCAATTAAACAATACAATCTTTTAATTTAACTACAAATGAACCATAACTAAACTTTCACATGACCAACATGGATAAAGAACTTTGGACCCAATTTAAACCATCATATCATTGCACAGATTAATGGCATGGTGAAACATTTTTTTTCCAAAATATCGGGTTGTGGATCCTACAGTACAAATTCGCTAATTAATCCCAGAGCAAGAGCATGATTAAGTGGTGATTACTATCTGGTAGAACTTGATTTAAATCTTGTAGAAATCGTGGCGCATCACACACTTCTTGACAGTATTGAGCTTGGGCCTGAGTTTTGTGAAAGCATTACAAGCTAGGCAATCATTTCCCGGATCTTCAATTTCACCTCAACGCTATGAACAATCGACATGTTATTATCTAATCAAACATAGAAAACGGCGAAACATATTGAATACATGCAATTTTAAAAAATATGCATTGACAGAGTATCTGTATCCATGATAATAACAAGCAATAGATCTATCAATGTTAGAACAACTGAAAAAGAAATGAATAATGATTTTGATATCGGATTGGAAAGAAAAAGGAAAACTAGTATCGAAGACGACGGATACAATCGTAACTGTAGGGGGTTGGTAGGGTTGGATGGATAACATATCAAATAGAGAATGATTCGCTAATTGTCGTTAAACCAGTGAAATGTATTTATAATACAAGAGATAATGTAAACACGAGGAAATATATAACTACATTAGAACGAAAAGATATCTCCACACTAATCCTCAAAAGTCGTTACTTTTATATTAAATGCATATATATCAAATGAAGGTACGTCTCTCTAGGCCGCGTTATTGATGTTACTTGAACATTAAATACAGAAAATCACCATATTTGCATTTGGGCCTACTAGAGAATTATACATGGTGACAACACGGTTCAATAGGGTTGGAGTGGACACATTTCTTACACTAGCGACTCTAATGTAGGAATGTTCTTTGTTTTTTTTCGGGTTTTGGGGGATTCCTCTTGTTTCAACGTTTTAATTCTTAACCCAAAACCAAACCCAAATCTTTCGCGGGATTTTTTGGGTTCAGGTTTTTTCGGATTGGGTTAATCAGGTTTTGAGTTTCAAATAAATAAAAAACAAAAACTACATTGCCAAAATTAAAACAATGTATTCTTCTTTGCCCGTAACTTAAATAACCAAATAACAAACCAACATAACCTAATAAAACAACTCAATGAAATATATAAAAAATCCAACCTTAATTTTCTTCAATTAGGCGTGATTTCGTTGTTCGATTATCGTTGTTATTAGTTATAAACAGAAAAAATAAATTAACAACTGTCGATCTGTAATATGTTGAATGAAAACAATCGAATAGGCTAATGTTGAGCCTCTTATACCTAAAAATATATTTGGTTTTAAATAAAAGTTTATTGGGGTTTTTGACGCGAAAAACCATAAATCAGACCCAAAAACCAACCTGAACTAATTCACATATAGGGTTTAATCATTATCGTGGTTGGTGCATTCCCAAGAATGCGGATATGAAATTAACATCACGGGGGGTGCGGTTTTCTAAACCTACAGTCGTGGATTTGGAACTCCACGGTTGTGGTTATCAAAACCCATGACTGTGGTTTGTTTCTTTTAAAAAAATTGTCGAGGCTGATCATTGTTCCAACTTATCGTTTCTTCATAGATGATGGATGCCGACTACAATCACAATTGGCTCTAATTTAATGACGAGAGCGTGCCCATCTCGATGAACATTGGGAGCGCTGAGAAATTATTCTACCGATTCAGTGACTCGATCCGTTTACCCTTAACACTCTTGGTCAAACCGAGCGTTGGTGGCTCATATGACTCCACCATGGTGTCGTCTCTTGAACATGCATAAGACTCAATATGTTGAGCTTGTTATGGAAATTTCCTCAGCATATTCCTTTGTAGCACCACAGAATTTCAATAAGCATAATTGGCTCGGTTTAGAGTATTAGGGGGGGGGGGGGGGGGGATTGATTTGAAGCGTATGACCCTAATAATGTTTGCTAGATTGTTAGGATTGCACACGGTAGTTGAGTGTCACCCTCCTCTTTTTCAACGAAGGGATCACCAAATTTCCCTCAAAACAAGAAAAGATTCGATTTTGAAATGTGTTCGGCACGGGTAATTACAATTTCGGTTCCACCAAAGCTAGTGCACTCCGGGACCCGATTATCGGATTTTACACATATAGCCAGAGTGAGAGTATTGTAAATGCTAAGAAGCTGTTTTACTTGTACGTTTTGATTAGACCAACTACATGCAATCTAGTTTGAGCTGGTTCTGTGGAAGTCACTTAGTGTAGACACTTTATAAAACCTTACCCCTGTTGACGAGACTGAGTTAATTATTGTAGACACTTTATAACATATGCACATGCTTGTAGAAACACCAATAGGAAGGTGCTTAAGGATAGGTGGGGCTAGACATAGGCACCAGGTGGTCCAGTTCTACATCTTGATAGAGTTGTGCCACAACCAGATGCACCTCACGATCAGCCACCGATTGATGGAGTGGTCCCATAGGGCCATGATAATTAGAGATGAGGTGGTGCTATAAATGAGTTCGACATGGACAAGTTGGGATCCATGCTTTCGACTCACTCTCCAATCAACATACAGCTTTGGCACAAGTTGGGCCGGGGGGGGGGGGGGTAGTATGAGAGGCCTTACATGGGCTCCAGGATCAAGACAATTCATGATGAACTGAGAGTGGGATTTTTTAAAACATTAACGTCTAATGTTAGTTCTTGTGGGCTTAATATGTCATATTTGTATAGTTAAGGACTGAAATTGTCATACTAGAAACAAGTTAAGGATGTATAAGTCATTAACGAGCGTATAAGAGTTATACGCAACGTATAAGTCTTATACACTAAATGACTTATACGCTCCATTGGTTTTTTGTATAAATAGCCGTGCATGTCTT
This sequence comes from Bidens hawaiensis, assembly GCF_021521415.1. Taxonomy (NCBI): domain Eukaryota; kingdom Viridiplantae; phylum Streptophyta; class Magnoliopsida; order Asterales; family Asteraceae; genus Bidens; species Bidens hawaiensis. The sequence continues at coordinate 115,758 of NW_027499348.1, forward strand.
AATTTTGTTACGGTTCTTAGAAATTCCGAGAAGCCATTGTTATATCAATATTTCAAGTTTTTTGTATAAATAGCCGTGATTGTGTTCTTATTCCTTTATGATATGATTCCGCAATATCATTTAGTATAGTAAATACATTGTACTCGATCTGTATCATAACATTTTACAAGTACATGATGCTATGCATGATTCGAAGCATGAACTTTCAAGTGGTATCAGATTATGAGGCTCATATTTGCTACTGAATTGAACACATTAATTTGAAGATATTAATGTCAAAGTCATAACCGATTACATAATCGCCAATTATTAACTCATCTACAGTTCAAATTCAAATTAAACTCATAATTATGTTGGTCTACATATGGTGATCATTTATGCTCGGGTGATTTCATCTAATTCAAGTCGTTAATTAAATTCAAGAACTTGAAGTTTGGGCAGTTTGTTCTTAAGCCAGGTATAAGTTTTTCAAAGAATCTAGCCGTATAAGTTTTCTTACCATTGGACGTATAAGTGTGGTCAAATGTGACTGTAGTATAGGTTGACTATTACAAGTTGCCGCACATTTGATTGTTTGACTTACACGTTGATTGATATTGCGGCTGGATTTCATTTACATGTTGCCATATAAGTGGATACATGCATGTCTACGTATATGATTGGTAAAAAATGACGGCTGATTGATTTTGTGTGACTAATATTGACTTACATGTTTAAGATTTTCCACAGTTAGGGTTACGTGCATGTGATTGATGATGTCATGTTGAGCTTGGTTGTTTGTTAAATACTTATGCAGGTTATTGCTCCAGTTTACACATAAGTCCTAGTCTACGTATATGTTTTGAAAAAAAGTGAGGGCTGATTGAATTGATTTTCAAATTTTCTAGTTGGTGCACACATAGAAATTCAATTCAATCAGCATACGGAAAATAAAAAGAAACTTAGTGAATATTGTGTTATCCGAATAATTTGGCTTGTCCGTATAAGTGGGCGTATAAGCGTATAAGGTTGTGAGATATACGGTTCAAGATATTATCCGTTTATGTTCTTTGTATAAGTGATTATACGGTGTATAAAGATTTAAAACAGATACGCCATCTACTTTAACTAAGTACGCTGGTCAAAGCTGTTTTTCTCAATTTACGTGCATTTATAAAGAAATGGAATTTTCAAGTTCGTTTAATGAAGAAGAGTTTTTTACAAAAGGCAAGCTTTGAAGAAAGAATTTGATAATTTTGATATAATGATTGAGGAATCGTTTGGTCATTTAATCAAAAGATATAGTTAGCTAGTGAACGAAATGAAACATGTCGGGATTCTGAAACGAGAGTTCGATTAAATTGACAGGTTGGCCGATACACTCGTTGAGAGTTCGTCTGAATATTGGGGTATGTTCAATATGTCAATACAATTAGACCCCAACACGTACAAACTCTCTCAATTTATCCAGAAGATAAAGAATCATGAATTGTCTTTCAAAAAGAACAGTAAAGTTGATGTGTGAAAGTTTGGAAAAGTGTGCTTATGTAAAATCATGTGAAAATTGTGAGTTACTTTCTAAAGAATATTTAGAAAAAGATGTGGTGTACAAAAGGTTAAAATCTCACACCGACTCGTTACTAAATGAGCTTGAACGAGTTAAGGAAGCTTATGATCAATTTCAAAAAGGCGAAAGGGCATTTTTGGAAAAGATTGTTTAAAATGAGAAAATAATAAATAGATGCATTGACGAAAATGTTGTACTTAAATAGGAACTACAAATTGTTAAGCATGAGCAAGTTAATAAGGTTGAAATCGTTCATGGTGCGGCATCTGAGAACAAGAAAGAAATCAAGTATGGAAATCAATCCAAGAAGGATTTCAATGTTCGAACATACAAAAGTAAACAAGTTGAGGCACCTTCTTGTTACCCGAATAGTCCTAAGTTTGGTTACATTCCAAAATCATATGTTGTTACATCTAAAGGCAATCAAGATGTTCTGAAAACAAAAAAAAATTATTTCAAAATTCAAAATATAAAAATACGACTTCAAACGTCAAATCAAGTATTCCAAAGGATCCTCCGAAACAAACTTTCAGATGAAAAAATGATATCGTTCAGAATGTTTCAAGGATACCAAAAGTTGAGATTGTTGATTTGAAAGATTGTGATGGGAAATGGTTTAAAAAGTTGAAATTTTATGTGAAAATATCCACTCCAAAGTTATATCATTGGATCGTTAAGAGAAAGAACTCATCTAATCAAGTTTGTTGACAAAGAGTGATAATCTAAAAGTTTGGATAACAATGTATTATCAGTCAAATCCAAAAGTTCAGAAAATTCAACAGTTTTAAATGTCAATTTTGAACGTCCAGATAGCAGGAGTTCTGATGTAACGGATATGTCTGATGATTCTGAAAATGACAAAAAGAGGAGGAGTTTTTTATACTAACAAGACTTTAGAGAGAGAATTATTGAAGACCGAGTTAATATTTAAAGTATTTTGAGAACCTAGTCCAAGCAATATCCGAGGGGGGAGTCTGTTGAAGCATGAACGTCTACTGCTTAGACATCATGACCAAGCATTATCCAAGGGGGAGTTTGTTAGAGCATTAATGTCTAATGCTAGCTCTTGTGGGCTTAATATGTCATATTTTTATAGTTAAGGGACTGAAATTGTCATATTAGAAACCTGTTAAGGACGTATAAGTCATTAACTAGCGTATAAGTTATTGGAATCGATCTGCCCAAAACACATATTTGAGTTGATGTGGCTAGTACGTAATGATCCAAGTCGGGTCATACCCAATAACAAGCTAGACAAACACCACTATATTGTTTATTAGATATGATCTAAGTAATAAATATCAACACTTATAATATTTGGAAAATGAGTTTTCTAAATATTTGCCTTTGTGTGTAAATAAATTATATGGATAATTTATACATGAGAGATGTTACATAATTGGTCAAGTAACATATTGCATGTTACATATATGTGTTATGTTTTATTTTGAATACACCATAATAACATATTTAGTAATAAAAGAAATAAACAAAATGAGAATTGGTTTTTGGGAAAAAGCCCCATGGGGCCGGGTCCCTCTCTCTACTTTTGTTTTGTTTCATTACATGCAAGGGAATTAAGTGGTGGATAGATAATTCTTGGGTGAATCCAATCTAGACTTTCTCTTTCACACACAACTCTCTCTTCTCTCTTCTCTCGGCCGAAAAACCCAAAGAAGAACAAGGAGATTTGCAAGAAGTGTAAGTTCCTAGCAACTTGGTGTTTGCTGGAGCTTGTTCGGGTATACAAGCTTGAGGATTTCTCCATTGGATTCTAGCCATTCATATCCTGATCCTCTTCGATTTCTGGACTTGAAGGTATGTTCTTCAAACACCCTATGGTTGTTTTTGATAGGGTGATAGTCGTATATGGATCCTGGTTTGGGTTTAACATAAAACGGGTCTTATGTGCATTTGGTAAACAAGATTTAAAAACTCTATTTTCTGCTGCGTTTTCCTAATAAAAGGGTTTATTTGGACTTTGATAATCTTGCTAAAACTCAACAATGGCATCAAGAGCCGCTTATACGATTACATGCTTCAAAATGGGATCTAAAGTGTTCGGGTTTGATGGTATTCTTTACCATATTGGCCGAAAACTTTAGACATTTTGGTTGCCCCTTGGTTTTTCAAGATTTTCCCACACATGCATGTAGTAAATCTGAAAAATTGAATCTTTTGGATGATATTCTGTTTTGGACAAAATCTGTGTTATTCAGCTCTGACTGAGAATGAAATGGTTGGAAACCATTGTTCTCGGTGTGGCCGAAAACACCCAAAACCCTGTTCTCAGTTGGCCTATAACTCATGGTTGAGAACCATAGTTCTCGATTGACCGAAAACGTGTTCTCGGTTGGACCGAGAACTCATGGTTGAGAACCATTGTTCTTGGTTGACCGAAAACTAGTTCTGGATGTTGACCGAGAACACTAGGCTCTTTATGGACCAAAGTTTTCGGGCCGAAAACTCTATAACTTTGGTTTTGGCAGAGAACTCTGTGTTTTCTGTTTTAGGCCGAGAACTAAGATCGTCCTAAAACTCTATAACACCACGGTGTTGATAGGATTAAACATGCCAACTAAACATATGATGTTTAACCAATCCCATAAAACTAGAAGTTGCAAAGGGTTGCAATCGTCAAACATTGACTACCTTGTTAATTGAATAATAGGATAAATGTCACATAACTACTATTTGAATGAAACGTTGGGTTCTAGGTTTTAATCATTAATTGTTTTGGAGACATTAAAGGGTATTAACGATTAAAATTTATTGATATCGAAAATACTAAATTAAACTTTGTTAAATTCTTTTATATATGTCCGCAAACAACCCAGAGAACGCTATTATCCCACCTGTGCATAATCTATCACTGAGATCCATTCTGGATAAGGATCGTCTAAACTATAACAATTTTATGGATTGGTATCGAAACATGAGAATTGTTCTCAATCAAGAGAAGAAATCCTATATTTTGGACGATCCTATTCCCGATGAACCTGATGTCAATAACTTGGATGCCTATGCGGATTGGTTGAAATACACCAAGGATTCGGTGCAAGTTTCTTGCCCTATGTTGGGAACAATGATTCCCGAGATCCAAAAGGATTTCAAGAATCATGGGGCGTATGACATGATCACCCAGCTTAAGGAAATGTTCCTTAATCAAGCTAGGGTGGAACACTTCGAAACGGTTCGAGCGTTTCATGCATGTCGTATGGAAGAAACCCAATCTGTCTCATCTTATGCACTTAAGATGAAAAGCCATATTGATCGGCTTGAACGGCTTAAATGTCCCATATCAAGAGAGTTAGCCATGGATTTGAATCTCAATGGCTTAACTGAAAGTTTCGAGACATTCTTCATGAATTACAACATGAACGGGTGGGACAAGAGTATTGGTGAGCTTCAGTCAATACTCAAAACAGCCGAAGTCAGAATGGGTAAAAAGGTTTTACCCGTTCTTGCGGTCAATGAGGGTGGCTTGGAGAAGAGGCATCAACAAGAACCCAAGGCAAAGGTTGCTAGTGGAAAAGGAGAAGTTAAAGGCAAGTTCAAGGGAAAGGCAAAGGCGGAACCCAAACCCAAGAAGCTAAAGGTTAGCTCCGAGGATCCGTGCTTTGGTTGTGGAGAGATAGGTCACTAGATGAGAAACTGTCCGACCTATCTCAAGGAGTTGAAAGCTAAGAGGGATGCGGGGAAAACCTCAGGTACAACTTTCGTGATCCATATTGATCTTAATATTATTTCTTCTAACACATGGGTATTGGATACTGGATGTGGAACTCACATATGCAATTCATTGCAGGAGTTCAAAAGAAGAAATGATTACAAGAAAGGAGATATTAGTCTCTTCATGGGCAATGGAGAAAACCTTGACGTCCAAGCCCGAGGAGATAATGTTTTAAAGCTTCCAAATGGTTTGGAAGTTCTTTTGAAAAACATTTTGTATTCTCCTAGTTCGACTAGGAACATTATCTCTGTTTCTTTAAGAAGACAATTTGGTTATGATTTTAAGTTTGTAAACAATGATATTTGTGTTTTCATGAATGTTGTCTTTTATTTTAAAGCAATTCCTTCTAATGGCATTTATGAATTAGTTCATGATAATACATCCATTGATAACTCCTTGTACCAATCTAGCACCAAAAGACTCAAATTGGATTTGAGTAAGACTTTTCTTTGGCATTGTCGTCTTGGTCACATAAACAAGGATCACATTCATACACTTCAAAAGAATGGTCTTTTGGAACCAATTGATGATTCATTTGATAAGTGTGAGTCTTGTTATTGTGGAAGATGACCAAGAAGCCTTTTAGTGGAACTAATGAAAGGGCGAAAGATTTTTTAGGTATCATACATTCGGATGTATGGGGTCCTTTTAAGACAATGACAAGGAATGGTGAAAGATACTTCATCACCTTTACCGACGTTTATAGTCTCAATGGGTATGTGTTCTTGTTAAGACACAAAAATGAATCCTTTGATATGTTCAAAGTCTTCCAAAATGAAGTACAAAATCAACTCAATAAAACAATCAAAGTACTATGTTCCGATAGAGGAGGTGAATACCTCAATGATGCGTTTCTAGATCATCATAGGAGTTGTGGGATTGTCTCACAACTTACTCCACCTGGAACACCGCAACATAATGGTGTGTCTGAAAGGAGGAATCGAAATCTATTAGATATGGTTCGATCCATGATGGCTAGAAGCACATTACCTCTATCATTTTGGGGTTTTGCATTGATCTCCGCAACCCGTTTTTTAAATATGGCACCAACCAAGAAAGTGGATTGGACACCTTTTGAAATATGGCATGGAAGGGTTCCATCATTATCATATTTAAAGGTATGGGGTTGTGAGGCTTATGTCAAGAACAACACCCAAAAAAAACATGAAAGCTGATCCACTAAGTGTATCTTTGTAGGATATCCCAAAGATTCGATGGGATATTATTTCTACAATATAAACGAGCATAAAGTGTTTATAGCTCGAAAGGCTGAGTTCTTGGAAAGAAGGTTTCTTATGGAAGGAACTAATAGAACTGTGGAACTCGAGGAGGATTGAAAACCACAAGCTGATACACGTTTGGTTGACACTAGAAATCAAGAAGAGGTTGTTGAAAATGATCAAATGGTTGATCAAAACACACAAAACGTTCGTGGATGGATGCTATGTGGTAGATTCGGATGAACCCATCACATACAAAGATGCAATGTCACAAACTGATTGTGTTAAATGGCTGGAAGCCATGAACGTTGAGATGCAATCCATGCATGATAACAAAGTATGGGACTTGGTTATACCACCTCTAAATTCCAAACTGGTTGGAAGTAAGTGGGTTTTCTTAAGAAAACCCGATATGCATGGAAACTTGGATACTTATAAATCTAGACTTGTAGCAAAGGTTTAGAATACGAGCTAGTATGCCAATACATAATGTATTCGAATACATAATGTATGCGAATAGGTTTGTGTATGCAATCTTGTATTCGAATGACATATATTTAAATAGGTTTGTGTATGTAATATTGTATTTAAATGACCTATATTGGAATAGGTTTGTTATATGATCTTGTATGCGAATAGAGCTTTTGTTAGCATACAAGTTGTAACTTGTATTTGAATGAACTAACTTGTATTCGAATGACTATGTATTCGAATTCCCCATGTATTCAAATACCCCACTGTTGGGTATTATCCCCCTTTACTTTCATTTTCTTGCCATCTACCAACATCCATTCACATAGTTTAGTGTTATTTTACCTCCTAATGGTTTTCCTTTCCAAGATGGACCAAGATCTAGATCGTTTATTAATAAAGTTCCAACCTTTATTGATTACAAACCCGTTTAACTAGATCTAGGGTTTCTAAGTGAACCTTGTTTACTAACGAGTTCATTAAGACCGCTTTTAACGTCATGTTTACATTTTTATAGTGTAACAATACCCGATTTGCTCTAGTACCAAGACTTAAGGCGAACAGTTCATAAAAACATAACCTTTACATGTAAAACGTACCTTTTGGCGCTTGTTAGGTTATGATTTGCTCTCTCGTTTAGCCTTATGTATTTGTTCTTGTTTGCTAGTTATAGGTCCGTCCAAATCTAAACTCGACTCTTGATATTGGATATGGAGTCACGGCCATGAGGGAGGAGAGGGTTTGGTGTGTGTTTTGGAGTGTGTAGGAGGCTAAGAGATAAGAATGAGGGTTTCAGGGTTTTAGGGAGGTTTAAGGAGTATTTATACTCTCTTAATCCCATGGACCTAAGGCCAATAACCATCCCTTATTCCATCTTTCATTAACCAAGTTTTAATTCTTTTATAATATTTTAACTTAGTTAAATATTATCACACCGTTAAACAAATAAAATTTCTTTATTTATTATAACCAAAAGCAGGATGTTAAATTTCTAGATTTTTAATTGTAAAACATGGTAAGTTTGATCTCTCTCTACGAAGATTGTAAAAAGAAGTGATGGGTGTATAGAGGAATCGAATGGGAATACGCCATTAAAAATAATTTAAATTATAATTAAATGTATATAACTCTACTATGGTTTATGTATTAGTAAGTTTAGTTATATTACATTTTTAACTACTTATGATGTCTCCGCATACGCCTTTGTGGCTTCCTAGGCCCAGTCGTGGAAATTGCAGGACCACATCTTGCGAAGCGCTGATGTTATAGCGGTAGATCCTGACTAAACCTTTGCACTTGGTAATATTTGGACAACTCTCCCGGACCTTGATCTAGGCGGTTTTACTGTTAAGGAGACCGCCCCCAAGAAACCACAACAACCTTGGCGAGGGCTCTCTATGGTATACACGTACATGATTTGGAGGAGCGATTTGATATGTCCCCGAGACAAAAAGCAAGTTTTGCTTGTCTCAAGAGGCTCATGCCCGGGATTTTTTGACTGTTGTGCCCATTGAAGGTCTTGGGCAATGGATGCCGGTAGTTAAATACAGAGTCATCCTTAAATACCAGCTTATGATTCCTCTTTTCCCTCTAGACGAATCATGCCCATTTGTAAAAAAGCCTGTTTGGATAGATTTGGTGAGCATGCCCTCCACTGTAAGGAATTGCTGGGATTCAAGTATCGTCATGACTGGGTTAGAGATGTATTATGGGATGTGTAAAGGCACGACGGGATCTCATTCAAGAAAGAGATACCTGTCAACTTTCTGACTGATCCGCGAGAGGGAAGATCTACCCTGCGTCCTGCGAATGTTCTTGTGTTTGGCTGGGCAGGGGGTAAGCATGCGTGTGTCGACCTCACTAGGTTGTCCCCATTGGTGGGTATGAGAGTAAATGGCTTTGTTCCGGGACAAGCAGTTTTGAGGGTGGAATCTAGGAAGTTTGGTAAGCATGAGGTAGCATGTTTAGAGAATCAGCATGCCTTCATTCCATTTTTCTTCGACACATTTGGCTCCTAGCTCACGAGGCGGTTCGCATTTTGGAGCGGGTGACGAAGGTGGTCCACAGTGACTCGCAGAGCCCGAGGAACCAATGATTGATATTTAGTAGAATAGGCTTTGCGATTCAAAAGGGGATAGCGGTGCAACTTTTTGCTCACTTACCCATTATCCATATGTAGCTCGGTTTGTGTTTATATGTCAAATTTATAATAAGAAGTAACAATATTTTACTATGATTTAAACAAGAAAATAATTTACTTTAATTACAAATGAACCATATTATATCATGTGATGTCATGTTATATATATATATATATATATATATATAGCAAGGTTAAAATAAGAAGTAAAACTATCCTAAGAAGTGTAAGAAGTGGTTTTTACCCTTAAAAAAATAAAACACACCGAACTAACAAAATAAAACATACCGAACAAAAAACACACTAACAATATCCACCATCAGATGATCACATCCAACGCCCGATATTACTTCTCACATTTCTTACAAATAAGTCACTTCTTATTCTAACCCCACCCTATATATATATATATATATATATATATATATATATATATATACATATCATATCATATCCTATCACGTCACATCCCATCGTATCGTACATCATATCATAACATATCGTATCGTATCGTATCATATCATGTCTTGTTATATTATATCTATGTTTACATAAATATCATGTCATGTCATATCATATCATATCATATCATATCTATATTATATCCATGTCATGTCATATTATACCGTATTGTATCGTATTGGGTCATCTCGTATCATATCATTTCATATCGTATCATATCATATCATATCTACATTATATAATATCATATCGTATCATATATTATCTTATCATATCATTTTGTATCATATCATGTCATGTTATCTCTAAGTTTTAAAATATCATGTCATATCATATCATATCATATCATATCATTTTAGATCATGTAATGTTAAATGGTATCATATCATATTATATAATATAACATATCATAACACATCCTATAAAATCATATCATATAATTTCATATCATATCATATCAAATCATTTCATGCTATTTTATGTGACGTATCATATTACATAATATATCATATCATATTTCTATTATATAAATATATTAGATTTAATTCCGAGTATGGTCCATGTGGTGGAACACTAAACGCAGGTCACAACCCTGTGGTGCCATTTTTGCAGATATGGGCCTTGTGGTGGCACTTTTTTCCCTTTTGGTTTTCCGTTAGTTTGACTATTTCAGTGACCGCCCAAAAAGGGTAGAATGGTCTTTTTACATGTAAATATAATAATAGTAATAATAATAATAATAGTAATAATAATAGTAAAATAATAATAATTGCTTAACACCACCATTTTCCCTTACAATCCACCATGGAAGACAATATTTTAACTTCAACCTAAAAACCCTCAAACAAGCTTAAATCAACCTTCACCAAAACCCTAATTTTTGAACGGATCTTTCTTGAGTTTGACAAAGTTGCAGATTTCCAAGTTCACGTTTGTCATCTTTTATGACGAGACATACAACTTCCAGCGAGACAAATTCTGATCTCACACTCTCTTTCACTTGTTAAACAATTATACACATCCCACCACACAAAGTATACTTCCATCTCGTTTTACTGGATACGACCACAATAGTTACGTTTGTTGAAAGTGGGTGGGGGTCGGATAATTGGCATCGCCGACAGAGTTACTTGGAGGGAGAATGTGGAATGCATCGGAAAGGGTGTTGCCTTTACTCAATCTCACCATCCCAAACAGCCCACAATTAATGACTTTATCAACCCATTTAACTCATCTCAAAACCTTGATTACTTGTCACCAACAACCCGACCTCAAATCGTTCCTCACCTGCCGAATTTAACTCACTAAAATCTGAAATTTTCAACTGGGTTGATCCAACACCACCACTTCCACTCATCACCTATTATAGTTTAGAGGTAACATGGTGGTTGGCGATTCTGCAAATGAGTTTGACATGAACAAGTTAGGATCCATCCCTTTAGCACACTCTCCAAGTAACATACAGCTTTGACACAAGTTGGGGGGGGGATAGAGAAATAGTATGAGAGGCGACGCATGGGTTTCAAGATCGAGACAATGCATGATGAGCAGAAAGAGGGATTGAGTTAGATTTACTCTTCCTTTCTAGCTATGATATCAGCCACCAATATATATTCACATCAGCCCTGAGTTACAACCCTTATGAACATAGCACGTCTTCAATAACTATTAGCCATGTGGATCTGCAACCCCTAGTTGATTCACTGACTTTTGCAACCACTGATGATAGGGTTGCCAAGGAGGAGTAAAGTACTCTCTTTCAGTCCAACACATCTGCTCTACTCTTGTTGTCTTCGATTTGAACCATTTTTCTACACGTGTGCAAGCTCAACGCGTATTTATCATTATGTTTTTTTCTTTATAGAATTATTTCTTTTGTTTAGTTGTATTTCCATTCAGTGTAGGACTTGATTGTGATGTTTCTAATACTTGGCTATACCCATTCACAATCTCACAATCCCAAATTTATATTATAAAATTAGTTTCTCTCTCCTCAATGTACATAAATTAACCCATCTCAATCTTTTACTCCCATTAACATCCCAATATCTTCAATTTTTTATTAAATAAATTCAATTTATAGTTAGTTTTGATTAAACGAACTTAATTTTTAACGAAAGAAAGACTATGTTTTTATATTTTTTTTGTAAAAGTTAAATATATAGGTTATAAAAGAAAAACCATAATATATATAATTAATTGGTAAAGATATAAAATCAAATTTAAAATTAAATATAGGCACTCAAATTGTGACAAGTGTTTGAGTTGGTAAAATTGTGAGATTGCAAACTGGATTAGTTGACCGATCATATTGAAGGAATCATTCGACTTTTTTTTATTTTATAAATTTATAGATTTCAATCTCAATTTCCAATGGGTGTATCCTTATCCAAAATGACACATATGAATTGATTTTACCAATGGTACACATTCAACATATGTTTTAAGCTACCAGCACTCAATGTTCTAGTTACTAAGCTAAAACATCTATTTAGGTTTAATTCTAGATGCATGAGATCATGTGTTTTTGGAAGTATCTTGATTAAACTATAAAATTACTAGATTTTCAATTGTAAGACATGATAAGTTTCATCTCTCACTAGAAAATTGTTAATGGAAGTGAAGGTTGTCTAAAGAAATCAAATGAGAATACGTCAGTAAAAAATTTATTTGAATTATTATTAAATATAAAATAAGATGCATTAGTTTAGGTATTAGTAAGTATAAGAATTTTTATTTTTAGAGTTAGTTTTTTATTACAATTTTAACTAGTTCTTGTGATACCAGCTAACCCAGAATAAAATTTAAAAATCGAATTAGAATTGAAAGAACACATTTACAAATCACAACATTTATTATCAATTAAACAATACCATAATTTAATTTAATTTAATTACAAATTAACCATAACTAAACTTTCACATGACCAACATAGATAAAGAACTTTGGACCCAATTTGAACCACCTTATCATTGCATAGATTGAAGGCATAGAGAGCAAATCTTTATTTCAAAAAACTTCAGTTTCGTGGATCCTACAATACGGATTCGCTAATAATCTCTGAGCAAGATAATGATTATGTGGGGATTACTATCGGGTAATAACTTATTCAAATCTTGCAAAAATCATGACGCATCACACGCTTCTTGAAAGCATTGAGCTCGGGCCCGAGTTTTGTAAAAGCATTATAAGCAAGGGAATGTTCTAAGTAGCTTATGCTACCCTAAGCTAAAGAAACTTAGGCTTTCGGGGTCCTACATGTCAATACCATGCATGTAACTTCTTTAGCCAATCATTGCACTAATCTTCAAAAAATTCCCCCTCACAATCGACATGTTATGATCCAATGAAACATTGAAAATGGTGAAACATATTGAATACATGCATCGATAGAGTATCTGTATCCATGATAATAACATGAAATATATCTATCAATGTTAGAACAACTGACAAAGAATTGGATGATTATTTCGATATCGGATTGGAAAGAAAAAGAAAACTAGTATCTAAGAGGATGGATACAGTCGTAATTATAGGAGGCTGGTAGGGTTGGGTAAATAACATATAAAATCGAGAATGATTCGATAATTCACATTAAACCACTAAAAGGTATTTATAATACTGAGATAATATAAACACGAGGAAAGATAAAATTATATTAAATTCAAACATATCTCCACACTAACAGTCAAAAGCCGTTACTTGTATATTAAATGCAAATATATCAAATGAAGGGACGTATCTCTAGGCCGCATATTCTTTGTTCCTAACTTAAATATCCAAATAACACCTACAATGCTAAAATTAAAACAACATATTATTCTTTGTCCGTAACTTAAATAACCAAATAATAAACCAACATAACCTGATAAAACAACTCGAAAGAAATTTATAACAAATTTCAACCATAAATGTCTTCAATAAGGCATGATTTTATTGTTTGACTACGGTTGCTATTAGTTATAAACGAAAGACGTAAATTAAAAAAATAGTCGATCCATAATATGTGGAATGACAACAATCGATTAGGCTTATATTTGGTTTTAAAATAAAAGTTTATTCGAGTTTCCGAGTTGACACAAAACCCATAAATCAGACCCAAGAACCAACCCGGATTAATTCGCATATAGGATTTCACCATGACAGTGGGTTTTCGTTCCCGCTATTATGGATATGAAATTCACACCACGGGTGTGGTTTTCCAAACCTACATTCATGGTATTCAGTAGGGATGAGCCACAAGTTTGGGATAGGGTGTGGATTTGGAACACCACGGTACCTCTAGAATTAAATAAATCATAAACATAAAGATAAATTGTGATTGGTTAGATTCATTTCTTGCATTTCTTACATTAAAACCATTTCTTTCCTGATCTCAATATATATATATATATATATATATATATATATATATATTATAGGGTAAGGATCCTAAGAGGACCCTTTTCAAATTGAGAATTTTGAGAACCATTTTTTACCACTAAAAACACCTTTAAAAAAATATTTAAAATCATCATAAAACAAAAAATAATAAAAAATTTTAAAAAGTAAAAAAAAACCAAAATTCTTATATTTCTTCCGGTTTCATTAAAAAAATAAAAAAGAAATAAAATAAAAAAAACGTCGTATTATACACATATGTATAATTTTATATAATCTTTAGTTACGTAATATACACATATGTACAATATATTTTATCTTAAATTATACACATGTGTGCAAAAAAAACATGTAAATGTACATATATATATTTTTAATACATATGTGTATATAATTTAGCTAAACCGAGTTTTTTTATGAAACCGGGATGATAAAATAAAATTTTAGTTTTTTTACTTTTTTGATTTTTGTGTTTTTTTTTATTTTTAGGTTTTTTTGTGGTCCAAAATGATTCTCATAATTCTCAACTTTAAAAAAGTTCTCTCATAATTCTGATCTTATATATATATATACATATATACACACGAGGTAAATATATGTAGATCAAGATATGCATACATGTACTTTTGTGATCTACATGTATTGATTTTTTGTTCAAGATTAAAAACATATAAAAAGAATGAAAAATAAAAAAAAGTAAGCGTTTAAAAGTGGGTTTCATGAGTTTTCAAGTATTTTAGTGGTTTTTTTTTAAATTTTCTCATATATATATTTTATAATTAAAAATTTATATATAAAATAAAGTATTTGACTATTTTATTAAAATATGCGGATCTCAATTTATAACCGTTTTGTAACTTATGTATTAACAATTCTAAACGTGTAATTTTATCTTATTTTGCGACTTATATATTCCAACTACGTAAAGAGAAACTTTTGTTTAGCTCGGTGTGGTTTGTTGATTTTAACCATTTTGGTTCAATCAACAAGCCTTTAATAACTGAGCCATTAAAGTTTCATATTATAAGAATTTCGGTCCAATTGATTAACGAAGTTAAAGTTTTCCGTGAGATGGTTAAGTGTTGTTTTCTTTTTCTCTTCTTTTGCGTGTACTAAAAATAAACATATCACCCACTTTTTTAAGTAATTAGTTTATTTATTTAATTTAAATACTATTTAATTATAATGGATGCGTGAACCCGTTATGTCTTTTTTGTGAGGTGTTTTCATCTACATAGCACCATCGTGACGACCATTTTTTTTCTAACATGAAAGGGTTTAAAAAGGTGGCACTGTCTATCACCCTCTTATGTAATAAAAACATTTTACATCTTTGGCACTTTGCACGACATCATTAAGCAAGTTTCACGTACCAATAGCCAGGGCCGTCTTTGAGGCATAACAGGGTAGTCGACGGTCAGACCCGATTTTTTTTTAAATTATATGTATTTTTATCAAAAACATGTGTATAATCAATGTTTCAACACAATTACATAACCACTAGCTTGGTCAAATGGTAAAGGGGTATGACATCTAACCAAAATGTTGTAGGTTCTAGTTTTATTTGAGACAATTTTAAGCTTATTTTTATACAAAAGTTTTTTACACAACTTAAATCATAATCAAATAAGCACATTTATAATTAAATTGTTTAAACTCACTTAAGACCCAAAAAAAGTTCGCATTTGGCCCAAAAATTATTTCGTCTTTTCGGAGCCGGCCCTGCCAATAGCTCATCCATAATAGATCCAGGATAAGGCGTTTTCCACTATGGCTATAAGACCATGAGTAGTCATAAAGCCCCACCCATGGGTGTTATGCGCCACGTGACGTCCAGTTAGGGTTATGACTTTTTACAAAAAAAACAAGTGTAATCATAAAACCTCCATAACTTTGTTTTGTTTTTACTTCTCATGCCTATTAACTTTGTTTATCAGCGTTATCTACAAAACGCCACCCAAAAACAATTAACCAAAAAGACCCGGGGGGGGGGGGGGGGGGTGTTCCCAGACTTTATGACCCATAAAGCCCTCATAAAACCCCCACTGGTCTAAAGGTTTCATTTGACCATTTTAATTGAGAACAATTTTTTAATTGGAATTATTGGATAAATAACTAATTAAAATATAAAGTGTTATAGGTGGCCCTCATTGGCTCGCTAAAACAATTAATTAGATGAGGTTTAGTTTTGAATTTTGATGGGCAACACACCACTCCAACGTTGAGGCAATCACGCCTTAGTGGGCAACACCCAACATAGCCTGTTTAATTCTTTTGAAGGCTTAAAACAAAACGAGAATTAGAGACCTTTTTAAATTTTATTATTACAAAGCAAAATATGTAACCATGAATATTTCTATCTTTACAAATAACTTAAATCTCATTTTCATCATTTAATAGGTTTTTTTGGTCTTACTTTGGTTCAAACTGAAGGCATTATTCTAGTGGACGCCTAAAACGCTAGCTTTAGTTTACTCTCCCTAGAGATGACCCTGGCACCAAAGTTCATAAAGTTGGGTAATGTTGCTGGAGCGGTTTAGGAGATGATGTGACAAAGGGCTAAGGCCGTTACACATGCCCTTATGTAGTTAAACCATCACTAATACAGCCTACAATAAATACCTTTTGCATAACTGTAGACTACCTAATTCATAGAATCGAGCATATTGTTAATTCAGTTATTTCATAACTTCCTTGTGGTATTAATTGCAATATGCTTCTTGTTTAGAATGTATTTGCAGCCGGGACAGATACTAGCGCAACATCAGTGGTTTGGTCGATGACAATGTTAATGAAGAACCCTAACACAATGAAGAAAGCACAAGAAGTGAGAAATGTGATTGGAAAGAAGGGTAGAATAGATGAAGATGATCTTCCCAAGCTTACTTATCTGAAGGCAGTGATAAAAGAGACCCTGAGGCTATACCCTCCGACTCCTATTCTAATTCCTAGGGAAACGATGAAAGACACTATTTTACATGGCTACAAAATCAAGCAGAAAACCGCAGTTTATGTGAATATATACGCTACAGGAAGAGATCCCGAGTTTTGGGAGAACCAAGTGGTCTTCTTCCCGGAGCGTTTTCTAGGTAGTGACATTGATTTCAAGGGTAATGATCTTGAGTTGATTCCTTTTGGGGCTGGTCGAAGAATCTGTCCAGGGATGCCGATGGGGGTTGCCATAGTGGAGCTTTTACTTGCTAATCTTCTTTACATTGGTGTATGCCGGATGGCATGAGGAAAGAAGATATAGACTTGGACGTTATGCCTGGCATAATTATGCATAAGAGAAATGAACTTCGCCTTCTAGCTCATGTGTACTAATTATAAATAAATTATATGAATAACTATTGATTGATTAGTACACGGTTTGGAATTAAAGGTG